>NC_029785.2:137127363-137130007 GCF_000816755.2 Arachis ipaensis | reverse complement strand
TATCCATAAAAAGAAAATTTTAACAAATTAGCATTAACCGAAAGAAGGGGTCATTATTCAATTTGTATCCGAACACAATAGAAAGATTCTTACCATATCAAATTTCATTTACTTTTACCATTTGGTTTGGCCCCCTAATATCTAGCATTAGAATAAGTGAATAGCAAAGAACCTTTAAAAGAATAATGGTTTATACAAAACCTGAAAAATGTAGAAGTTTCAATTTACATTAGCAAAATATGGTGCAAGTTCACAGGTAAGGCATTTTTATGTGCTGTATCTTCGGCATGGTTACCAGTGGATCTACAACATGACGTACAGTAGTCATGGCTAACCCACAATTTTTTCTTAATTTTATAAGAAAATAAAAAATGACCTAAATATTGAAATGAAAAATGTATTGAGTATTTACTTTTCGTCAGCTTTTAGTATATACCGTGAGCATAATTTTGTTAGTTATATATTTATAGTTATATATTTATATATTGCCTGCTTTGAAAAATTGGAGTTACATAGATATGCCTAGAGCTTAACCAAACTCAAATTTTTGTGTATGGCACAAATTTGACACATCCTACCAACTTACCAAGAGAGCTGCTAAAAGTATTTATTTATTTATTTTTGCCTTCTTTTTGTTTTCTTGCCTTCCAGCTCTTTCCACAATACATACATTTTTGCCATCATTCTTTAATTTTGAAAAGAATATATTATATTGGGAAAAAAATACTACAAGGAAAACTGCAATGTACGCAACATATTCATACCTGAAAGAATGAGAATCGTTACTCAATTTTGACCGGCCATCAGCAACAAGTCTTTGTTGCATTCCCTGTTTAGTTTCCTGGAAGGTGTTAACAGGTTTTGTCAATGTGTTCGGAGAACCATCTAGTTTGATGCAGGAACGCTTCTTCTTCATTTTTGACTTTTCCCAACCATCACCTCCAATAGGTAAGGTTCGTTCCTCACCCTGAACAGCACCACTGTTGGTAATCCGTAGCATTTCCTTTTCTCTATCAACAGGCCCAGATGGCCTGACGAGAGGATTGGTTCGCACATCCATCTGCAGTTCATCAACAAATCAGCTTTACTCAACAAGTTTTAAGGAATTCCCATGCCAATATGAAAGCTGACTCTCCATGGAAAGAATAAAGGCATAAAGCCACAACACACACATATGCCTTCTGAGAACAGAAAAACTGGGGTAAAAGAAAAAGAAAGACAGAAAGAATTCTCTGTATTCCATCTTTCAGAGAACAAATGCGAACGGCAGAAACCAACTCAAAGCACATGAAGCACTACATACAAGCTTAAAAGGATAGCAACACAATATATTAACACACAAATACTTTCACGAATTATAAGTACATACAAGGATGATATCTTCCAGAGCACCAAGAAATAAATGCTCTAATAAGCAAACTTTGAAGAGGTAGACTTCAACAAAAGTAGTTTTCCATGTATATATGAAGAACAAATATTCCAAAATAGACTATAGAGCTTATACCAACTATAAACATGCAATATTTACTTTAGAACAGTAAAGAACGGGATAAGCAAAATAGGAGCTACTTAAAGGAGTCAAATCCGTTCAATGTTAATACTGGCAAAAAAGAATGGGAGGCGGACCAAAGACACATACCCTGGCATCAAGCATAGAAGTTCGAGTGCGCTTGTTAGGAACAGGATTTTTGGTCCGTTCTTCTGACTTTTGCTGCTCAAGTTCAAAAGTACCTGTGGCCGCATGACCTTGAATTCCGACCTTACTTATGCTTGGCCCCAAGACTGTCCGATCACCTAAGATGGCATTGGATCGATCACTAGAAAACCCTTCAGCCCGAGATCTCTTTTTTGAAGTTATACTTGGGAAAACCTTGTGGAATACTGATAAGGCGTCACTGAACATTTTCACACGTTCCCTGTTGAATAATCAAATATTACTACTTATTTATACATGCATAACTTTAACACATAGCAAAAACCTACAAAACTACCTCGCCTTCAAATGGCTTGCATACAAGGTATCCTTCAATCGTTTGATTTCTTCTGGTACTAGCTTGCCTTTTGAAGAACTAGACGGAGATTCATCAGGTGAAATTCCAAGTGCAACATTTACATGCCGTTTATAATCTACTTGACGATTAGACTTGTGCTCTCCCGCTATCAATTTTGGATCAAAGTTCACACAATTGAAGAAGTTCACCACATCCCCATGTGTTGCTGAAGAGCTGCTTCTTGACATGCTTGTAAGAGAAGACAACATAGGACTTTCCATGCTTTCACGGAAGCTACCTGATCTATCTAATGAAGCAGCCATGTGGGATCCACGCTGCCCAGTGTACAATGGTCTATCTGGGCTACTGGAAGTTGGATCAAACTTGCTAGATGTTGCCATTGCACTAGTTTGCACACAGCATTTGAGTATAAGTTACAAGCCAGAGAGCAGTGCATGACAAAGATATGGCACTAAGCCACATAAAGGGCAAATCCAAATCACCAGAAATCAATTGGACAAAGCACCTGAAATGGTCAATATAATCAGAGACAAAAATCAAACTCTTCTTGATGAGATACAAAGATACTTATGTAATATTTTCACATGAATGAATGTCTTGCAACTGCAGATCAGGACTTGACGTAGTAATTC
>NC_029785.2:137116516-137127334 GCF_000816755.2 Arachis ipaensis | reverse complement strand
CATCATATGGCACTCAACTGAATAGTTAAAGTTATGCCATTCTCCTAACTGCAGCCACATTGCTCCATTGTATTTTTTCTTACTTTTTTTTTTTTCAGAAAGAAGAAAAACCATATTGTGGCAATGTTCATAAAGGTATTTCCAAACATAAAAACCAAACCACAGAAATCTCAAAGTTAAGAGCAACTGGATTCTCATAAAAAACTACTTAAAACAAATGCTCAAAAAGTCATCAAAAAGGCATACCATTAATACCAATCTACTTGATAAATTAAAAAAATGGATTAAATTACTATCTACGAGTCCACATCCTTAAATCACTATTTTATCATCTCTGTACAGTATACACCTCACCAAGAGTTGAGACGAAAAACTCACTTTTAATAAAACATATAGCACAAGACTGATGACCTAATGTTCTCATAGCAACTCTCTTCACAGTTCACATTACGTAAACAATTTAACTACCTCAATCACAATGGAATGAGAAATACCATGAATATTCTTTCCAGGCGAGATGCAAAGCACTGACCTTAATCTTCTTAGCAGCAATAATATGTCATCAAACACTCTTTGTTGTGAGTGTAGGTATCTTTTGATGCTGCAGATTATTATATGAAGGAATATATTGTTAACAAGGACACCCATGTAAACATTGAAAAGATGAACTGTACAAAACATGTGTATAAGTTTTTCCAAATCTACATAAGCCAGTATTGTGCTCTGCTGACAAGCAAGTCACAAATGCAATCACAAGCAAGTCCGATTGACAGAACTTTACCAACAAGCATCATGATCATACACAGGAACATAGTTTAACAGAAATAAATGCTCAATTTGAATAATGGAAAATCTATATCATCCACATTATAAATGCCACGGAGATTTATTTACAGCATACCACATGGAAACCAATGACTACACCCAGTCATGCTGACTGGACTTCAAACCCCAACGCTATCACATTAATTATGCTTCATTAGCATAAAAACAGACAGAATGCAAATAATTAAAATAATCAGCACAATTTCTAACCCCACAAAAAAATATTACCCAAAAAGGAAGTTAAAAGACCCACTTTCTCAATGTCCAGACAGTAACATCAAATGCATTCTGCTGCTTAAAATTTTTCCTTCCAAAATTCACCCCATCTTCATACTCTTAAAGTTCACTACAATACATTATCTACTAACCTATTACCCAATGGCGGCACATTAACAAAAATTACTATGCACTCTAAACTTCAATAAATTTTTTTAATTTATGAAATAGTAAAAAAAAAGTATAATATAATATATAATTTTGGTAAATTGTTATCCAAAGTGGTAATCCGATAAAAATCAACAGAAAAATAAATTTGCATCTATCAACAGCATAGCTCGTGTTGCATACAGTGTAGCAACTCCATGCAAGCAAACACCCCTTCCCCCCTTATATTCTTCATCTCAATTTGCTTGGAAGCACAATTTAAAAAATAAATAAAAATTAAAAGTAAGAGACGAAACCCTAGGGGTTGAATCAACCAAAAAAATAAAAAATAATAATAATAAATAACAAACTACCTCCACGACCCAAGTAAAAGCATTCCAAATTGCAAGAGACTAAACCCTAGAAGCTGAATCAAAACAGGGAAAAAATAAACGAAGGAGGAAATCAAAATTGAACACCTTTTGAATCGTTGCAATGATGAGAGAGTGGTATTGGGGAATTTTGGGTGAGGATGGAGAATTTGGGTAATTTAAGGAATCGAAGGTTTGGGGTTTTTTTCTTCGAATTTGGGAAATTAATGTTGCGAAGAGTTGAGTTGCCTGAGTTGGACCTCCAATTTCGTACGAAGCGAAGCCATGGAGGACGAGGAGACCGGTGTTTTGATCGGCAACAATTGGACCAATTTGATATTACTCTTTTGCCCATACATTCTGTTTTCAGGAAATTTGTGTTGCCATTTTTGCAGGGGGTTTTTGGGGATACCGACCTTTTAATACGGTATATATAACTGGCAATGAGTTACCAACATGTGATGTGATTATTGAGATGGTGTCACATAATCATATGCAATGTGCTATAATATGATATAATAAATTTAATCTCTTGGTATATCTAATGTTTCTATAATTCTTTAGGACACTTAATTAAAAGTTTAGTTGAATAATAACTTGTTTACCAATAGTTTAGACGATATACAAATTAATTTAGTGCTGCTTTTTTATATATACATAATATTTTTGTAAAATAAAATAATAACCAATAATTTCTTTAAAAATTGATTGGGACTTCATTAAAAAGGATATAATGCCAAATATTTTTCGATAAATATTAATACATTCTGGAAAAGTGAGGAGTGTACTTTTTTATTTCTAAAATTTAAATTCTAAATACTAAATTCTTAATTTTAAATTTTAAATGTTATAAATCTTAAATCTTAAATTATAAACTTTAAATTTAAGCCATTAATATAAAATATAATAAGACCTAATTTGAATAAATAACTTAAATAAATTTTAAAAAAAAAATAAGAATTTTTATTAATAGGAGCTTATAAATAAGTTATCTTGTGTTTGGATTGTTAGTTATAGAAGTACTTATTTTAAAGTTGTAGCATTTGGATAAATAACTCAAAAAATACATTTTTTTCACAAAAAATGGATATTAAAACAACGATGATAACAAATACTTTAAATGTTGATTTTCTATAACCCAATCACTAAGATTACAATTGTTTAGGCAATTAATTCTTTATTTGCTCTTTTATTAGTTCTATTTTTTTCTACTTCATCTTCACCCATAACGTGTTCTTGTATGTGATAAATAGTAATAAAATTTTAATTCACAATAATCTTGATGGCAATGCCAAAGAAATTATTGTGTAGTTAGTGTTTATTGTTTTATTGTGTATGATATGGTAGATAAAAATAAAAAAATAAATATAAAATGTACGTCAATATATATTTTGTTGCTATTTTTTATTTTTTTTTACTTCTATTAGAATTTTCTCCTCTTTTATTGGGGCCAAAAACTTGCTATAACTAACTATAAAAATAATAGCAGCTATATAAAAATAAAATCACATGGAAAAAAAAAATTAAAACGGTGGTGGAGGGTCAATATTTTCAGCAGATAAATCATTACGTGAAAATGATGGTGCAAGGCCAATGCTTCTAGCAGATGGAACCTTGGGTGAAAATGGTGGTGGGGAGGCAGTATTTCCAGTATTTTTTTACAGAGCCAAGAATGAAAGTAGATTTTTTTGTTTTGAGGTTTTTTTTTTTTACGAAAATGAAAGAATGTCGAGGAGGAGAAGTCATATATTTTTACTTCTTCAAAAAGATATGAATTAACTTTTCGAAAAGTTAAAAGTTCTTTTTAAAATAGTGCAAAACAAGCGTATTGTGACTTTTCATAATTCAAAAGTCAGAAAAAGTAACTTCTGCTATTTCTCAAACGGACTCTAAATACCTTGCAGTATCAATTTATTATAATTATATAATTCCTTTCAAAATTTTCATGAACCACCCCTCTTCTTGATTTTCAAACCTCGAACCTGCTCTTTAATATATTAAACAAGAAGTAAATGCAACAGGGCAGATCAAATACCTGTTTTGAGTGACACAGCGGCGGCTAATGATTTGAATGTTATATAGCCTCTGGACATTCTCCGTTTTGCACTCTCTGCCAACGCTTCCCGGTAAGATGGCGATTCGACCTCAGCAGTCTTGCAGCAATTGAGGCAACTCATTTTCTCAAAACCTTATTTGTTGTTGGTGATTGGGTAGGGCTTTTGTTATTTCAAACAGTGAAGAACAAAGTTCTTGATCAACCCAAATAACTAACCAAGCAACCCCCCAGAACCAAATTGCATGCATATGCATGCATGCAATAGGCCTTGGAAGAAAACCAGAATAAGTCTATATTGGCACAACGTTGTGTTGTATTTTGGGCAGATTTTGAAACTACAAAACGTTGTGCAAGGTCCAAAGATTTGTCAAAGTTGTTTTATAGTATTTGTGTTTCTGAGGATGATATGATTTGCTTATTTTAGTTTATGGCATCGAAATGGATTTTCCCTTTGATGGTTAAACTTAGCTGGTTTTTAATTTGTGACATGTATAGGGAGAGATAAAGGTTATATTTTGCATGGTGGATGTGACAAGATACATAGTTGTTCTATTTTGGTTGTGGAAAATGACGTGGACAACCTTAATCACTTCTTTCTCTTCTTCTCTACTTTGACTTATTAGACTTGAAACCAGATATTTAGTAAAGTAAAACAATAATTTGAGAAAAAGATGCAACATTAATAATATTCATGCTATCCTTAGTCATTGATCACAAACGGATGAAATCCATTATTGGAATGTCATGCCTTAAAATGCTACAGACTACAGTTGCATACCCGTTTTTTATGATTTATAAGTTTGAAAAATAGATACCTCTTTCTAATATTGTATAATTTTTATAACTAATAATAAGAGGAAATAAGGGATTAAAGTATCTATCAACTTCAATTATATATTAAGAAAATAACATTGTGAATCGAAGACAGTAACAAATAATTCATATCTTGCATATAGGGAGAAGGGCTCTTAAAAAAAATATGTAAATTATAGCTTCTAAAAAAAGATACTCTTTAATTTTTCTAATCTTTTATTATTAAATTTTTTCCAAACACATTAAAAAAAAATTAATGAAATTAATGGCATCAAAACAAACTAATCCGAAATTCCAGGTTATCATATGATTTCAACTTTTTTACTCAAATAATTTTTTCAACTCATAGGCGTCATCACAAATTCATAATTGCTATTGTTATACGCTTATACAAATGTGAAGAATAAAAGATCTTAAAAAAAATATGCAAATTATAGCTTCTAAAAAAAGATACTCTTTAATTTTTCTAATCTTTTATTATTAAATTTTTTCCAAACACATTAAAAAAAAAATTAACAAATTAATGGCATCAAAACAAACTAATCCGAAATTCCAGGTTATCATATGATTTCAACTTTTTTACTCAAATAATTTTTTCAACTCATAGGCGTCATCACAAATTCATAATTGCTATTGTTATACGCTTATAAAACTCTTACAAATGTGAAGAAAAAAGTAGTGAGTTATTTTCTTATAAAATGTTAAAAAAACACAAGTGGAATCATATAGTACTTTCACAAGAAATTCTGACATATGTGGTGAGCTTTGATAATTGTTTAGGACGAAAAATATCATAGTTTGAGGATACCCCATTCTGAAGAACATGACACAAGAGTTAAGAGTAGAGAGGCATTTGAAGTGTTAAAAGTGGTTGTGTAAAACAAGCTAAGATGTTGTTAGGGTTGGTGGTTTAAGACTTTAAGGTGAATATGTCATGAAGTGGAATATAATGTGCTTTCATTATGATTGAGTCATTTTATGATGGAATAAATTCTTATTTCATCAAAACTCTGCATTTTACAAAGTCCATTTTTATTCCAAGATTAAAATAAGGATAATGCTCCATTCTATTATTAACCATCAATCCAAGCATAGGTTAAAGCAAAGTTATGTGCCTCTGTGGCTGTCCCTCACTAACACTAACATCTCTTTGCAGTGGGACAAGTTTGGTTGGACCTGTGTCTTGGTAGAAGCCAACATTGATCTTTTGGGACCAAACATGTGTCTCAACTCTTTGTCTTTGGTACTATTATTAAGTAACCAAACCAAAGTCTTAACCTATTGACTTTTGGGGTTAGTATTCTATTCTATTTGCTGCTGCTGCTAACTTAGGACACCAACCAGATTTAATACTTTACGGCGTTGACTAAGTTATCTTGATCAGGTCCTTGTGTGTTGCATCATCCAATGGAACCATGAACTGGATTTGATGATTTTATGTGAGTGAGTGACAAGATTGACTTGAGGTGTTGCTTCTATTTGTAGTGTTTTCTTTTGCAAACTCCAAGATCATGGTTGTGCACACAGACTAAACTGTCTTTGAAAAAACCATGGTCTTAAGAGATTATAAGCAGGAAGCAGAACATTTTATCAATGCTTCTACAGTTCTAGTACTAGCTAGTGGTAAAGGGGGGAAAATGAAAAAAAAAAAAAAAGAAGATTAAGTTTACGTATACTTAAACTACTACAAACTACAGAGTCAAGGTCAATGCACTTACCATGCATATTAAATGTCTTTTGCAATTAATAATGGGACGCCTTAGTCAACCACAATAGTCAATGCTACCTTTGATTATGTCTATGTCATCAGTTTGCAATTTCAGTCCATGGTATTGAGGGGAATTAATTTAAGCCCTGAAAGCAAAGTGGGAAACATCCCCATTGGCCAATCTCTTCAAAGAGATTGAGCTTTCTGGTGTGAAAAGGTTGGAGCAGGGTGTGAATGAAGCAGAGAAATCCAGCTGAAAAATTATTTACATATATGACTGTTCAAAAAGCATGCTGAAGCCAGATAGTGTTCCATATACAATGATACAATAAGCAGATATTACCCACAGACATGACTCTTTTGGTAATAGGTACATTTCAACATGCAAAATTACCAATGATAATCAAGTGCAGATATGAAAAAAGACTTAGAATAAGTGAATTAGCAATCAACTTCAACTTTAGACATGATTGTCTGAGATTGGAAACCAAGCAAGCCAAAAGCCAAAAGCACATCAATGAAGTTTCCATCTTCATATAGGGTCAAACATTGTGGGACAAGGTAGAACAACTCATAATAACGGAATCAGATATGAAAGTTAACACATGCCATGCCAGTTTTACCATCAACTGAGTAGAAAAAAGAGAGGGGGTGGTGAAAGTGAAACTTTGACAACATAAGGAAGAAGGAACAATCAAATTCAGTATCCAAACTTTTCTTTTTCTTTTTATATATTGGTTGGGCCTATACATAGTGCTACAACATTACAATATTATAACCTTTTTTTATTTATTCCCAAATGTGACTATAACAAAACATAGCCAAAAGAATCAGCAATAATCTAGAGAAAACAACTAGAAATGATGATAAACAAAGAAAGCTTCTACAAGAAAGTGGTGCCTGCCCTGCCATGGTGTAACAGATAGTGAGCAATCTGATCCCTAGCCTGCACTGAAGCAGCAGACCTAACACCATTCTCTGCCACCATCTCATCATCAAAGAGATCAAAACTCCAATCAGGATCCATCTCCTCATTCCTCATCTCACATATATTGTGAAGAACACAACAAGCACCAAGAACAACAGGTAAATCCTGAAGCTTCACTTCAGTCCTCTTCTGAAGACAAGACCACCTACCCTTAAGCCTGGAGAATGCACCCTTAGCTACCTTTTGTATGTCTCCAATCTTCTCATTGAAAGCATGCTGAGTCCAGGTTAGGTTCTGGTGAGTGTAAGGTACCAAGATCCAATCCATGAGAGGGTGTCCAGAGTTTCCAACAACCCAAACATCCTTCAAGCTTCCCTTGCTAGCTCTCTGAAACAATGCAGATTTTTCAAGAACTTGATCATCAGGCATTGAACCAGGCCAACCAATACACACATCAGTGAAGACTCCTCTTGGATCAACCACTCCTTGGACGGTTATGGAATAAGAAGTCTTCTGGTTCCTCTCCGTATGGCGCTTGTTGAAGTAAGCAGCTACATTAGTCTTCGGAGCAATGATTGGAACATGTGTAGTGTACATTGATCCACCAACATCAGGGATCCCAAAAACCGATTCGAATTCTTCCTTGTTCTTCTTCATAACAGACTCATCAGGCCAATGAAGGAACTTAGGCATGAGAACCGTTTTAATGGCAGAACAAACCTCAAGAACAAGCTTATGACACGTGGATATCCCGAGTCCGAACCGCTTCGACACCAGTCGGAGCGGGTCACCGGTGGCGAGTCGCCAAATGCAGACGGCGACGCGCTGGCGAACGGGAATCGCGTCACGAAGCATGGTGTTCTTCTTCGTAACCGCCGAATCTAACTCTCTGCAAATCATCTCGAACGTTCCTTTGCTCATACGGAACGATCTTCGGAACTCTTCTTCTGGAAAATCCGGGTGGCTGCATCGCTCCCACCAGTCCTTGGACCGGTCCTTAACCCATAGCCTCCGCTGCGGCACCATGGAACTCGACCCTGCACTCGCCTGCACCTGATTATTATTATCCGGAGAATTCGCAGATCGCCGAGGCTTCTTCGTCGGCGAACCAGAATAATCATTTTCCAATCCTTCAACTTCAAGCTTGAATTCGTTGAATTGACCTTGAAATTGCGACGCTGTTGCGAAGTAGTTAGGATTGAACGGAATCGTTGGCTTCATTTCTTCTGGATCCACCATCACTTCCTTGTTATCAAATTGAATTAGGGAAGAGAGTAAATCGTTAAGTNTTATCTCCTTCTTCTTCTTCTTCCTCTTGTTGACGTTTTTTGTTGAGAGAGAGAAAATTAGAGTCCATATCGGGGAACAAGTAAGAGTAATCTTCGAGGGTAAGAATTGGAGGTGCTGACCCAATTTCCATGTGAAAGAAAGGATTAAAAGGTGGCGAAGTTTGGGAGTGTGAACAAAGAATGTGAAATGTGAATGGTGAAGAATTTAATTTTGGAAGAGAAAGGGGGGGTTGGTTTTACTTTTTATACGAACCAACGAGAGAGGAAGCGTGTGTGCAAATGTGAACGCGTTCGGCTTTGTGAAACTTGCTTTGACCTTCTGACTATGACTCGCGTGTATTACTACTCGGTGGAACAAAAAAGAAAAAAAAAATGAAACGTGGTGGTTTTTGGAGTTATTTATATTTTCGGATCCGAACGCGTTCGAAATGAAAAACGTTGGGATAAGGGATGATAATAAGAAAAGAGGGAGAAGCTTCGGTCAACTGGTCAATGGGGAATCTTGTAAGATGGATGAGGCAAGCAACTGTAAGGAATTATAAGGATGAGGACAAATGAAGGAGTTGCGAAATTCAGTTTCTTCTTTTTGGATCTTACTAATTACTATAGCTTGTACTTATTGCTAAGATGCTAAGTTTTTAGTTCTCTTAGTTATTGTCATAGCCTATCTTGTAACTTGCTCTTACTTATCCAATAAATACTTAAGATTCTTATTTTTTATTTGTGTGTTAAAAATAATGAAGGTGTTGACATGTGTCAGCTACTCTTATTCTTATGGGAAAGAACAGGGAGTATCGGGAACTTGTGGGAATATTGCTTTTTTCAAGGGTTGAAATTTATTTGTGCGAATATTGATCAATCAGTAAAAAGAATCATACATACCTCCTTGGAAATTTCGTGCCCGTTTTCATTTCCACTATTAGTAAATTTAAATAATCAGTCATTGGTTACTTAATGGATATATATATTCATGTAAAAAAAATTATTATTAAAATGTTTCATTAGTCTCTTATTATATGTTTAATTGTTTCAATAACTGATTATTCTATTAAAAAAATAAAAGAATATGTATAAATATATATAATTTTTTATATTTTAAAGCAATTTTGTTACTCAATATTGACGATAACTTGCTTTTCAGGAAAGAAAACATAATTTGCCATTCAGGTTTTTCTATTAATGAAAACAATATCAGTTACTATTTTATATGATCAGTTTTCAATGTTTTGATTACCATTTTATAATTTATCCTTCACTTTTATATTAGAAAGAATTTAATTTTAATATATTAGTAAAAATAATCATATTTTATATTGATTATGTGAATAATAATAAAAAAAAAAAAGCATCATCTAACTTTATTTAGGACCCGTTTGTAAACTTTAAAAGTATTTTTTTTTTACTTATGAAAAGTAGTAGTATTAATATCTGGTGTAAGTTTTAAAACTAAATTGTAGCTTTCTAAGAAGCTATTTAGGAGCTTATAGAGAAGTTAAAAAACAACTTCTCTCATAATACTACACTTTTTATCACATTTCTATAAAATAAACATTTTTAAAACTAAAAACTCAAATACAAAATAACTTATTTATAAACTATTTTTAATATAACTATTTATTATTTAATTTTTTTAAATGAGTTTAATTAAACTATTTACCCAAACTAGATTTTAATCTTTTAAATATAAGTGTGTATATTTTAATATGATACAAAAAAACAAACAATTAATCATAGTCTAATGGTTAGAAATTGTGTGTAAGCAACAACTCTCGTGATTCAAATGTATTAGATTTTGTTTCCTTCTATACCTATTTTGAAATGGTTCATAAAAGCTTATAAAAGAGTGAGGTTCAATGGAATGACTGAATTGAATCAGTTCTCTCATATTTGTGATCAGTTTGAATAGATGATACGAGATTACGTGTTTTAAATGTTCGTGATATAAAAAATTTAAGTATGATTTAAAAGATATTAGTTTATATTTTTAGAATATTTTTAATTTAATTTGATATATTTTAATTTTGTTTATTTAATTACTAAATTGAATCTTATATTTGTAGACTCAAAATTTTCTATATTTTAATATAATAAGAGATTATAAATACCTCGTAAACTAAAAGTAATCGTAATACAGAATAATTTAGAAATTTAAAAACACTTTTTTGGTTTTGTAATGAAACCAAAATGTAGACAATTGAGATTGATGAATCCCTTTTTGTTGAATCGAGAAATTAGGTAGAAGATTGAGGAATCCATTCGATTCAATTCCCAAACTATAGCGTTGACAAGTTATGTTGAAGAGTTCCTTTCTTGTTGCATCAAGAAATTGGATAGAAAATAGAATGATTCTCTTTGTACTCAATTTCAATATATCATTTTTGCTTATATTTCAATTTTAACATATCTTTTTTTATTCAGTTTGAATCTTTATTTTTTTTGTTTATCTTTTATTTTTCTATCAATAG
>NC_029785.2:137115638-137116421 GCF_000816755.2 Arachis ipaensis | reverse complement strand
TAGATACTATTATCTAGGGGTGCATATGGTTCGATCCAATTCAAAGATTCGGTTCGATTTCGAATATTTTAAAAGCTAATTTGGTGTGATTTTATTGAGTCTAGTATCGGATAATAGTCTAAAAAAATAGACTCGATCATTATTTCGGGCCGGATCCGGGTAAAGACGAATCTGATTTCACTCGACTCATGTGCACCATAAAAAAACTAAAAAAGATATATATTCTAAATTAATTTTAATATTATGTTATATTAATTATAAATTTTTTATTTTATTTTTAATCACACTTGTTGAATTAGAAAATAGATCAAAGAAGCATTAAATTAGAATTTATAGACAAATTCAAGTTCAAATATGGATATCAACTTTTCGGTTATAAATAAGTGCATCATAAATAAGTTTCTTTATAAATTATTGTTAAAGCTTTAAAGATTCGGTTTTACCCGGTTTGGATCTGATATAGTTGTGGCCCGAAAATATTTAAATTTTATCGGGTTTAAAAGCGAATTAGAATCTAAAAAATAGACCCGATATATATTTAGAGTCGAATATAGATCAGGACAAACCCGATTTTCATCCGACACATGAACACCCTTAATAGTATCCATCTTTTTATGTCCTAAATGTGGATAATAATAATAATAAAATTGAAATTATTCAAGATGGTAAAAATATTATGCTGAAACCAAAATATCATGGGTTATAAGTTAATAAAATAATTTTGTATAAAGATGAAAAATATTTTGAAAAAAAAAATTATACATCAATTCTCTTAACGCCCAC
>NC_029785.2:137105504-137115612 GCF_000816755.2 Arachis ipaensis | reverse complement strand
TTGTTGCAGTCAAAAGACTAATTCAACAACTAGATCTTTTAAATATTTTATTTTGGTACTATGATATATTTATGTCAAGTGTGAATGGTTTTCTTATGTGAGAAATAAGAAGGAAATCAAACTTCAGGTCTATTAGTAGTAGGAATTAGGAAGTAAGAAAGTGGTCGGTAGCATTATATTACTAGTAAATCACTAAATCTTCAAATGTTTGAAAACCAAAAAAAAAAAAAATCAAATGTTAAGCTGAATTTTGACCTTATAATAATAGTAATAAATAATCATAATCACATGCATGCTAATCATGAGTGAATGTCTTCAAAGTTCAAACCGCGGTTTGAAAGTAAATCTATCCCAATGCTTGTTGTCATCATTGCCCATGTCATCCAACGTCAGCACACTATAGTATATTATTTTATTTTATTGAAAAAGGAAGTATTTTTGCCAATTTATGAAAAAGTACCTGTAATGTTTTGATTTTATAATTGTGCCCCAAACCCGAAATCAGTGGCTGGCTATAAAAAACGGACACTTTACTGACTTGCTGTGTTTGCGTGTCGGACACATTTTGGATAGACACTTATCGATATTCGTCCGATATGTATGTTTTTTGTGTCTAAATCGTGTCTCAATCAAAATAAAATTTTTTTAAAGATATATTTAGACACACTTAAATACCATCACGTGTCAACGTGTCCGGTCTTATTCTTAATATATATTCTTAAAATAAATTTAGATATAGTATATATTATTATTTATTAAAACAAAAAATATTTTAAATACTTGATATAATTAAAATAAGACATTAAAAATAATTTAAAAAATTAATTTATATTTCGTTACGATTTATCTAAAAAATATTTTATATTTTATATGTATTCATGTTCTTAAAATTTTAAAATTCATGTGTTCGGCGTGTTTTGTGTATGTCGTGTTCCGTGTCCGTGTCAGAGTCCGTGCACCATAGGTGGCTGGTGTTTACTGTTTTTCAATTTTCACTGTGGAAATTTGTGAGCCCCAGAAAGCAAGGAGGGCACTGTGTCCACTCGTTCCTCAATATCCCCGAACATTCACAGAATCATAGGCCACACTAGCTTTAGTTGTTGTTCACTTGTTCTGCCATGGCGTCCCTTCTCAAAGCACCTTCCTTTGTCTCTCCTCTGCAGCAAAAGGTGATTTTTATTTATTTGTTTTCGGAGTTTATTATGTTGCTTATTGTACCCTTATTGGGATTTTCGCAATGTGGCCTCGAGTTGTAGAACTGCTTTGTCTAATAAATTGGTACAAAGGGGTTTTTAGTTTGTGTGTTTTGTGCCCTAATTGAGGAGCTCTATTATAAGATGCGAATTGGATTCTTATAATGCTAAATTACTCATCTTGTTTAGGAAAATCAGGAAATAGATTACTATGTAAGAATTGGAATCTGATCATTTTGGATTTCGTTGTATGCGGAGATACTCAAATAATATCATGAAAGCTTGAGTTTTTTAGGTCCTTATAACATGCTTTGGTGTTTATTGTCTTCTCTGTTCTTCGTAGTAGTCATGGTTATCATAAAAAAAAACAAGGAGGTGAAAAAGTAAACTTTTTTTTGCTGGCGGTAATTTTGTAACTTTCAGTTGTCTGTTTGAGGAAAAGGATAAAAAAGAACACATGTTTTGGTTGGTGTTTCCCAATCAGATTGGTAATAAATGGATTTGGATCCTCTAAAGTTTGAATTTCACTTTAGAGAGTAAAGTGTGATCTCTCACCATTGATTTCATAGGTGGACCAATAATAAATATGAAAGAAAAATTATTCAAGGGTAGAAGATCACACTTTACTCTTTGAAGTGAACTTCAAACTTTAGAGGATCCAAATCCGTAATAAATAAGGCATCAATGAATGGATCATTGAAGGAGGTTTACTCCCAAGTAGATTGGAAGTGAACTTGTCAAATACAACTTTAGCTTGTAATTGCAGCAATTTCTTATGAGTGAGCCTTGACTCTGTATGTCATGTAACATGCTTTATTGACTCTCTTTTGTTCCAGTTGAATTATGCCAGCTTTTCATCCATAACCACAAAAATTCAATCCAACTTTTGTCATGCTAATGTAAGAAATGGGAGATGCCATGTTCCCAACATGGCGATAAAAGCTCAGACGAGCGTTGGAGGAGATGTACTTGACAAAGAATCAGTTGCTACTAACAAAGACGAGAACAGTATGTTACTTTTCATTTTCTGCTTTATTCTCATGTTTTTAAGGGTTGCTTTTGCCTATCTGTCTTTTTCCCCCTTAATATTTATTTTGTTGCTACTTTTCAGATTATGGTGTTGTTAGCATTCACCATGTTGGAATTTTATGTGAAAACCTAGAAAGATCCCTTGACTTTTACCAAAACATTCTAGGTATGCCATCTTTTGATTATTTCACACTAAAATGTGTTGTATATATGTACCTGTGTAGCAAGAAAGAAGTTTTTGAATAACTAGATTCAATGAAATTTAGGCCTCGAAATAAATGAAGCAAGGCCACACGATAAGCTTCCATATAGGGGTGCTTGGTTGTGGGTAGGCTCTGAGATGATTCACTTGATGGAGCTTCCAAACCCTGACCCGTTAACTGGACGAGCAGAACATGGAGGGCGAGATCGTCACACGTGTATTGCAATCCGGGATGTTCTCAAGCTGAAAGCAATCTTTGATAAAGCTGGTATTTCTTTGTTCCTTGCTTAAATTTTAAATGCTCATACTTCATCATAGTTCACTATGATTTGGAGCTTTTGAAATGGTAAAATTCCAAAAGAGATCAATAAGAATAACCAAGTCTTCTCCCACTAATGGGGGCCAACTATATAGATCAAACAACACCGTAATGACTTCTCAATCATATTTACATCAAGAATTACCAAAGATATGCTCCATATTTAACCTTCGCTTTCTTATTTGAGTTTAATTTTGATGCGCTGAGTCTTTACATTATTATTCAATCAAATCCTTCTATTCGTATGACAATTCAAGTAGTGCATACGAGAGTTTTTTGTTGATGTGTGATTGATAGTGTGTTAAAATTAAATTCTTTTTATTTTATAGGTATTCCATACACACTTAGCAAATCCGGAAGACCGGCAATCTTTGCACGCGACCCTGATGCAAATGCTCTTGAGTTTACACAAGTTGAAGGCTGAAGGTTTTGGGGTACCATTTGCTATTTCTATACCTTCTAGTCACCAGAAAGCAGAAATAGATGTACAGATTATTGTATATATGCAAGTGGCACTAGCCGCTAGCAGAGTACCGGTTGATATAAATTTTCTCATTTCCAAGTGCCAACTCAAAAGAGATGATATTGGCTTATACTACATATGTAAGGCAAAATGTAATGAATGGCAGTGTTGAAAGTAACAAGATTGAGCAGAGTGATTTTTCACTGAGAGCATCAGAGAGGATGATATATATATAGATACGCACACACAGGAAAAAAATGATTTTAAGAAGTAAAATTGAAGGTTGTGTTTGGATTGCTGATAATAAAAAAGGATAAATTCTTACTTGATTTTGATTTATGGTAAATTGATTTATGTCTGCATATCTTATCCAAAAACAAACTTTTGAAATGATATTATACTATAAATTTTAAAATGGCAATGAAATAACAAACTTGTTCCTAGTAATATTGAAATCATAAATCTGCATCCTTGTCCAACACATCTCTATTATAATTTGGTTTGAACTATGTACACTATAATTCAATGGGGCAAGGAAAGTTTATTTACAAATTTTTTGTATAGGGAAAAAATGCTTCACCTAAATTCCAAAAAAATGTTATATAAACCCTTTGTGCAATTCAAATGCTAACTAACGGTTTCAATGCAGCAAGTAAAAGTCATATATGTTTTCTAATCAAATGAGGACACTCCTGACTTCCACTCTTGAATGGCAGAACGTAAAGTATGGTTTGGAATCAAGATAGAATTTCTGAGTTTATGCTTTGTCACCGGTGAAACGTTGTGTCTGCTAAGCCATGCTTTGATTGCTCTGTACTCATAAGTGAAACCATCCGCAGCCACGTGCGGATCATCCATTATTTCCTGCGTTACAACCAAGAAGGATAATGTATATCTACATCACAAATATTCAACACACTAAACATATATGTTCATCAGATAAGTGAAGTTCTTTTACCTGAAGGATTGGACAATAATACTGGCTTGGTGTGTGTATACTCTTTCTTCTTCCTATCCTTGCACCTGCATCTGCCACAACAGAAAGTCTTTCAAGCTGTGGAAGAACTTCAGTGTCAAGATCTGGTCTATCCCTGCATCTAAGTGCAACACATTTAAGGGCAATTTGGGCCAATTCCAATGTCTCATTGAGAGGCCAATCACCAGCTGATTTATCTAAAATATCACCAAGGGAGCCCTTCATAACTGCATCTTCAGCAGCCAAAATGAGTCCACGCGCGTGGCGAGAAGTTATCAACTGAAGAGTTATAAGTCCAAAAGCATATACATCTGATTTTGTTCGGACTGTGCCAGTCCTCTGATACTCTGGATCCATGTAATGGAGAGTACCGGCAAGCATGGATTCTCTGTACTCTGTGACATTGTCAGGCACGACATCTGAAAGGAGTTTAGCCAGCCCTACGTCCGCAATTTTGCTCACATAATTCCTGTCTAAGAGGATATTGCCAGGTTTGATATCTCGATGAACAATAGGCTCTGGCTTTGTGTTGTGTAAGAATGAGAGCCCACAGGCCATCTCAAAAACAATATGGAATCGAGTAAACCAAGGAAGAGGCTGTTTCCCATTTCTCTTGAAAATATAGTCTTCTAGACTTCCATTGTCCATGTATTCATAAACAAGGCAACCGGTGTCAGGACAAGCTCCAAGTAACAAAACCATGTTTGGATGGTGTAGTTGACTAAGAATCTCAACCTTCAAGAAATGGGAGAGAATAATATGAACGACTTATATTTCTTTAATTGCAGCATACAAGTATTACATTCATTTAATGCGTTAAAAACTACTACTGTTCAAGACAATTTAATGAAAAATAATGGGTCAAAAGCTACGAGCTTGAAACTTTTGAATAATTTATCAGCAAGGTTTCAAACGAGGGCTTTTGGATACTTGAATTTCTAATGTGATGTTCACAGTTTAAACCTTTAAAAAGTGTGAAGAACTGGGTTAGATGGAATAACAATTTAGTAAAGAATTTGATTTGTATTAAAACTCTTCTAATATAAACAACTTAAAAAGGAAGAACTATAGAACAAGGGAAACCTCTTTCAGAAACTCCTCTTTCTTGTTGATTGCATCTGGATGGAGAACCTTTACTGCTACTGGTGTGTGATCCAGAGTGCACTTGTAAACTTTCCCATACCCTCCTTCACCAATTACCAAGTCCTCGGAGAAGAAATTTGTTGCTTCCTTGATTTCATCCATGGTGTAAATTCTGTATCTCTTGTCATGTGAGATCAATGTATCGACTATTCTCTTTTTTTCTATGGATTCTTTAAGGACATCAAGTTCAGCAATCTGTCTTTCATACGACTCTTTGGCAAGCACGTTTTTTACCTCCTCGAGTTCCTTCATAACTTTTAAATACTTCTCTTTCTCTTCAGCAGCAACTTTTCTCAAAAACTGCTCGTTTTCAAGGGAAGCATGTACTCTCTTAGCTTCTTCAAGAGATTCAGAAGAAAGTAGAAGGGTCTGTAAGTGAAGGCATGGAAGTAAACATAAGATACTTAACAATTAGTACCCTATGTTTGAAAATAAAACCTTGCATTTTCTATCACCAAGTTATATTCAGTGATACCTGTTGTTGGCACCAGCTTAGGCATTGAAGTTGGAAATTAGAAATGAATTAAAGATTGGGCTGCAGTGGAGAGGATTTCAAACTATAAACAAAGAAAAAAAAATATTATCAATTTCTCACCTTGTTTCGAACATGAGCTAGGTCTTCACAGACTTGTTTGTACATAGCAATAGTATTCTGCAACTCCAGCTGTAGCCGATCCACTTCTTCTTGCATTGCTAACTGCATAAATACACATAATGTGAACATCACTGCTCTCATGTGAGAACTGTGAAATCTAAAAATTCCCGGTAAATCACAAATCATTCATCTGCTAGCAAGAGAGGAAATTACATGTTCACGTTGCGCAGAAGTTACATAGTCAAATGAGTGGAGGCTAATAGCTTCAAAATCATCACCACTGCTAGAATTATCTAATGAGCTCCTGCGACTGGATGTTTGTAGACCAATATAATTACGGTCTGATATCGATAAAAATCGAAAATTTTTTAGAATTGGAGTATTAATTCCGGACATTTCTCTGCAAATCCCTACACCACTTTCCCCTTTATTTTCCTGAGAATTCACTGAATACCTTGAACTACTCTCTGTTGGAAGAAAAATATGATAATGAGAAACTAACAAATTCTTCAATAAAGAATGACACGAAGATCTTAAAATGAAATATTTCTATCATACCTTGAGAATTAAAAGATGAAGAATCAGCTAACTTCGACATAATTTTATCTCTAGCTACAAGATATACATCACAGCTGTCAGGAGCACTTCTTAGAACGGTCGCTGATATCCCTGGTCCTTTCAATTTTCTGGGAGAAGGGCCAGGAAAAAAAAAGATGAAGAAGTTACTTTAATCTCGTTTATCCAGGAAAAGCTTTTGGTTGTCAAACTACTGATTGCAATAACTCAACTAGAAAAGATGCAACCTACAAGAATTTAAAAATCCAATTGATCTATTATATAATAAAGCTAATTCATATTTATAAATTATAAGTTCCATTCAAGATATATTATCTAGTAGCAAAATTTATGAAACCTGGTCTCTAATAGACACAATAAGATACTGCAAAATTATCAAGAGGGTACTAACAAGAAGAAAACCGAAGAATTAACACATCTGGTTTTTCAACACTGAATATTTAGAACACATATGTATAGTACATACCTTGTAATAAAATTTGAGGAGTCAGGACCCATCACTAGTATCTGGATGCCAGATTCAGAGATAAAGCTTAGAAGTGCATCTGCAGGATTGTCATCTTCTAGTAGCAAGGTTTCCATCTGCAAGATTCCAGTTTAATTTGGTTTCGCTCATATCATAACTTTCTCAATGTCAAAGTGAATTTGAAACAACATTAAAACAAAAACCAAAAACAAACAGAGTAACTTACCCTGCTTGATTTGCATAGTTCTTTGAATGGAACGAAGATTTCTTCAGATTTTTGCTTCACATCCTGCACATAAGCTGCTAAGACATCCGAATCTGCTTCCGAAATCGGAACACACTCTCCAGCTGGGAATTCCAAAACACCACCCATCCTTGTTTTCAGTAATTCAGTTATCAAATTCAAGAAAATAAAATTAGAATACAAAAATCTTCATCCTTTTTTTAGCTAAAATTTTGAAAATTGTATCAATTGCAGTGAACAGCACGAATCAACGGCTGAAGAATCCAAAGGCGAAAAGTGAAGGAAGCACATACATGGCGTTGGAATTGAAGTGACTCTAGGGATGACGTGGACTAAGATAAACCTATCGGCTTGAGGCACTAGATTCTCCGCCGCCCATTGCACGGCTCGCCGGCTTCCCCTGGCGCAGCCGGAGCTTCCACTGACGGCGACAGCAACCGATCTCATTTCGGCACCGGCGACGGCGAAGCTTGACATCGGAGGAGAAATGGAAAATGGGAATATGTATTATGATTATTATCTTGTTTGTTATTGTTTTGGTCAACTATGATATGCTCTTGGTCAAAGCAAGACTTGAATTTAATTGGTCCACGTTTCTCACTCATCGAACCACTTCTTTAGTTTCAATTTACCTTTTTCTGTTATATTCACACTTTACACGTTGATACATAAATATTTTAGATAATAATTTAATTAAATATATTAAATTATTTAATAATTTTTCATTGTATCTGAATTTTTACGTAAACAATTATTATTAAATTGGTAATCTATTAAGTTAGTTGAATAAATATTTCCCTCAGTTCCATGTCATGCCTTTGTTAGTAGGATGCACGGTGCTAGGAAATAAAGTCCAATGGATATTCCAGTCCGCCAATGATCCTCAGCCCATTAGACCCAACAATTTATTGGTGTCTTTCGAGGAAAAGAAAAGAAGATGAACTAAGTCTGAAAAAAAAAATAGTAAATACTGTTTTCTATTTTTGTCTTTTTTTTTTTTCTCGTGAGACATATCCCACTTTAATTATTCTTAAACCTTGATCTGACACATCAGATGGAGTATGATGTGTCAATGTCAAGTGTTAGGTGTTAACTTTAAATGTTTACAAAGACCCTCTCTTCTCTTCTCCTCTTCCTTTTCTTTACTTTCTTCTCCTCTTCTTCTTTCTATTCGACCAGTCACCATCATCATCAAACTTCACCTTCACAACCATCACCGTGGCACCACCATCGTCAAACCAATCTCTCTTTTCTTCTTCCTTTTCTTTTCCTTTTCTTTTCTTTTTCTTTCTCCATCGCGTCATCTCCAGAACCACCATCTTCTTCCCCTGTTTTGCCACCAACAGTCACTACCACCGTGGTTCCCTCTTCCCCCTCTTCTTCTCCTTCTCGTCTTACCCAACCTCCCTCAATAACTCACTCCAAATCTTTTCGGCGTCACCAAGATTCTCACTGTCCTCACTGTCCTTTGCGCTGTCATTGCTAACAACTCTCTTCCCTAACGGGTATGCCGTCCAAAGCCCTTTGTCCTATCTCGTCCTCCTCAAGCACTATAAGAGCCCCACGTGGCATCTGGTGAGACATTCAAGTTCGTCGACGAGGCCTTCTGGTTGCCCCCAATTCTTCAATTCTTGTCTTCTTGTATATATGAAGTGTATGTTAAATTGTTAATGATATATGAATTACTAGTTGGTTTAATTATTCTATTTGTCCCTATAGTTTCACCAAATTTTTAATTAGGTCCTTATACTTTTTTTTTTCTTTCAATTTAGTCCCTACATTACTTTTAATTTTGTAATTATGTCCTTTTTATGTTAAAAATAACATAATATTTTTACCAAAATACATGCGGTCAAACATTTAATTAAGTTTTTAATTATAAATACCTTCAATTTGCGAAAAAAATATTAAGTTAACTCTAATATTATATTATTTACACTATGAAGGACTTAATTACAAAATTAAAGCAGTGTAGGGACCCAATTAAAAAGAAAAAAATATAAGTACCTAATTAAAAATTTGGTTAAAACTATAGGGACTAATAGAATAGTTAAACTTTACTAGTTTTATGATATTGTCAAGGTTAATGCAGAAAGAGTTTTAAAATTGTGGAGATAGATAATAATGATAATGGGTCTGAAAAAGAGAAAAAAGAGGAGGAGGAGGAGGAGGAGGAGGAGGAAGAAGGAGAGGAGGAGGAGGAGGAGGAAGAAGTGAAAGGATTATTTAGTTCCAATAACCATTTGGAGTTGACATCTAGCACTTGGTATTGATACATTATACTCCACTTGTTACGTCAAACAGGTAATCCGTTGTCAACTAGTTGCAGGGGTTAATTTGTCCAATTTTACTGATAAGTGAGGGATCTGGTTGAAATTTAAGGATGATTAAGATGCGATATATCTCAAAAAAAATATCAGAGATCAAAAATGGTATTTATCTAAAAAAAGAAGAATAAAAGAATTATAAGAAGAATAAAATGTCACCAGATTTTAATTATTGTTTATGTGTAACACATTAGTCCAATCCTAAAGAAAATAGGATAAATTTGTATACTTTCTAATAATATTACATCTGTTTGTACATCTTCATTTTATAATTTAAAACATAAAATTTTTATTTATTTATTTTTATTTCTTTTCCATCACTTTTCTTATCAAAAGTGAAAGTATACAAAAACTTATGTACAAGAATAGTAGTTATACATTTCTGGTAATTCAATACAAGAAACAAATGTCACAAGCAACTTAATTACAAGGTTTAGACATTTAGCACAAGTAGCAGTAAAATTCATGATCGGTCTGGATCGGAAATAAAGGTGAGCTTAAATTGCAATAATACTCCTCAAAGTACAAGATTCTCAATCCAAAAATATCTAGCGCCATCACAACACCTCACCATT
>NC_029785.2:137103031-137105473 GCF_000816755.2 Arachis ipaensis | reverse complement strand
TCCGTTAATGCAACCCAATCCGCTATACTTAGTGCTGGCGATTGCAGCAGGAGTATTTTATATTTAAAAAGTATAGATAGAGAATAAAAATATTAAACAATATAAATAATGGATATATCGGATGTTCAATTCATTAAGTATATGGATGGTTATTCTAATATTAAGATTTAGGTGTATAATTTAGAAGTGTAATGTATTTTTACTTTATTGAGCCAATTTTAAAACTAATTATTTATATTATTTTTACCTACTATAATATAAACTTATTAGCTACCTAAACTTTGTCGTTCCCTTGCTATCAGGAGAATATATAACTCCTTATTGTATATTCTTGTGCCAGGACTCCTATATATTATTCTCAACTAAGCTACCTAATTAATTAGTTCAAGATGATCATGGTTTTGCATGACGTAATTTCCTAAGTTCAACGTGCTTATATAATTATTGCAAATAAAAATAATTTCCTAAGTTCAACGTGCTTATATTATTATTGTATGGAACGTACATAGATCATAGTGGATTTCCTATTTGTCTCCAACCTTATTTAGCTTAGCCAACATCGTGAAAATTAAAGAAATAAACTTCAATTCGATGAATGTTGATAATAAAGACAAGTTCCCCCTTCACATAATGCTTCTCATCACGTGCACAGTGATGTTACATTATCAGTAAGAAGAGTTGTTATTGGATTATGATATAACAGTTACTATATAAGAATGTGTAGTTAGGAAAATTATAAATAATTTTAAGATAAAAATATTATATTTTTATATTTGGTTTAAAATTTAAAAAGTTATTACTAAATAAATTTAATTTTATGAAATTAAAATATTATTATTTTAATTTCTTTTTTTTAAATACATTTAATTTTTATAAAAAAAAAATTGAATAACAAAATAATAATTTAACCAGTAACTCTAATTATATATCATTGTCATAACTCATAAGCAACTTAATGGAAGAAGCACTACATGCATGACTATACTTTAATAGTAGCACTTAATTAATCAACTGCGGTCAACAAATGATCAATTAAAACAATTTAAAGGTTTAAAAAAGTCTAGACGTTATAGACGTCACGTCAATACTTTTATTAAAAATATTAAGTAATTTTATACTATTAAATATAATAACAATTAATTAATAATTATAAATCACAAAATTTACTGTGTCTAACATTTCTCTTTATACTAGATATGCTTATCTTGATTCACTGACATAAACGTGGAAAGCTCTACATTCATAGTTTGATAAGTTGCACCATCATATCGCACTTATAATTATTTATTTGGAGTATGGTTGAATAGAAGGTATTCATCCTCCTTTAAATAAGCGTAAAAAATTTGGATGTTATTTGGGTTAAATTTTTTTTTAAAGAGTACAGTAATGCATGAAAATTAAATTTTTTAGTTAAAATCAACTATTTTTTTAAAAATCTAGCTTATAAATCATAAATTTTAATTTTAAATCATAAAATTAAAAATTGCAAGAGAACTGTCTATACTTTCTATTTTTTTTTTAAATTACAAGATCCCTATAAATTACAATTTATCAATAAAGACTGTATTAATTATCTTATATGGTAATAAAATTTGAAAAAAAAAATAATTGTTGCGAAAAAAATACATAATAAAAACAATTACTGATATAAAATTATTTTCATGTCGAATCATCTAACCATTTTTATTTTTACATAAAAACAAATACTTATGATTGGTGACTATAATAATTTTTCATCGGAGATAATTACAAATCAACTATGTTACCTACGTGTACATCAAAATCAGCGATTAATATAAAATATATGTTGGAATACAAATATATATTAAAAATAAGGGTAGAGTATACTTTTTGTCCTTAAAGTTTGGTAAAAATTTAAAAAATACCCCTAAGTTTTATTTTGTTTCAATTTTGTCCTAAAAGTTTTCGATTTGCATCAAATATACCCTCGACGGCTAAATTTTCAAAACAATTAAGATCAATCTAACAATAATGCATGAAAATTATGCTTGATTTGTTTGTGTTGAAGGTTATTCTTATGAAATTGTTGTTGAATTAGTCTTTAATTTTTTGAAAAATTAGTCGTCAGGGGTATATTTGATGCAAATCGAAAACTTTTGGGATAAAATTGAAACAAAATAAAACTTAGGGGTATTTTTGAAAGTTTTGTCAAACTTCAAGGACAAAAAATGTACTTTACCCTAAAAATAAATTAAATAACACATATATTTATGCACAAATATATTAATAACTGATTTTAGTAGCTAATTTTGGTATACGAATAGCATTTTTGTTACAAATAACTCATTCTACTAGCTACCAATTGTCAAATCATCAAGGCAACTAATGCATGTATGTTTTCATCCAACGGCTTATAATTATTGTTCCATGTGCAGGAATGTTCATACCAACTTATATATTTGGTTCATGGAGTAGCTTTAT
>NC_029785.2:137099317-137102979 GCF_000816755.2 Arachis ipaensis | reverse complement strand
TTATATATATATATATATATATTAAGAATTGAATTCTGTGACGCCGCCAGCATTGCTAGATAGCACTAAGAAGTCAAGTGGAGTTTTTATCTGAATATATAATTGAAATGTAACTCGTATCTTTTTTTATAAATGATTAAGCCTTCGTTGCTTATTGAATTAAATCTTAGCTTAGCTTGTTATACAAAGTAACAAACACCATGAAGAGGGGATGTAGCTGTTACATTTGGGCCATGAGTATGTTGGTGTTGTTTTTGGGAACAAGGTCCCAACTCACAACAGATTTCTATAACACAACATGCCCTAACCTTTTCAAAGTGGTAAGGAGACAGGTTCAAAATGCCCTCATGAATGAGATGAGAATGGGTGCTTCTTTGCTTCGTCTCCACTTTCATGATTGCTTTGTAAATGTAAGCTAATTTTTTTTTTACCAAAGATAGAATACTCGAACCCACAACCTCTTAATTGAGTATAAGGAGACTATGTTATTTGAGCTATAACTCATTGACAACTTAATTACTATGTTATATATTATTGGTTATTTTTGCATTGCATAATAATCTTGGGGTATGTATTTTTTGGATGATCATCAGGGTTGTGATGGATCAATATTGCTAGATGGAGGTAACGATATTGAAAAGTTAGCGGGTCCAAACTTGAATTCTGTAAGAGGATTTGACGTTGTAGATACAATCAAAAGTTCTGTGGAGGCTGCATGTAGTGGAGTTGTATCTTGTGCTGATATATTAGCCATAACCGCTAGAGATGCTGTTTTCCTTGTAATCATTCTATCTTTTTATTCATCCCTCACATAAAATTATATTCTTATAAATACGATAAATGATAATTGTTTGATGATTTTTAACATATTTTACTCTGGAACCTAGATAAAAATGTCTAAAATATTTTTTTTTAAAGATAGTTTTTTAACATATATAATCGATTAAATCATATTATTTTTGTCAAAATTAGATTAGACAAATTAATTTGACCGAAAAAATATTGAATCAAATTTTAAATCGGTCTAAATTAATATTTTTTTTTACAAAAAATTACTACAATACGCTTATTATAGAAAATGACTAAAATACTCCTATTATATATATATATATATTTGAAAATTCTAAATCCTAACTCTATGACGGCAGAAAAGTAAAGGGTTAGAATTTAGAATTCTCAAAATTAATAAAGGTATTGTAGTCATTTTTTATAAAAAATAATATTAATTTAGATCAATTCAATACTTAATTCATTATTTTTTCGATCAAATTAATTTGTCTGGTCTAATTTTGACAAAAATAATATAGTTTAATCAATTATATATATGTGTTAAATTTTACTTATAAGAAAACATTTTTAAAAAAAGACGTTTTAGACGTCTTTATTGGAGTGGTTCCTATTTTACACTTATTGTTCTGCTAGGTTGCATTTGATCTTAAGAAAAAAAAAATAAAACATAAAAAACAAGACACAAAAATTAATGTTCTTAGATTTATTTTGAAAATCTAATTTATTCTTTTTTTTTATTCAAAATATTTAAGAAAAAAATATAATAATAAAAATATAAGTATAAAAAGTTAGTGTCTTTTCTATTATAATGGACACAAAATACATTAATTCAATATCTATAGACACAATATTTTTATTCATATCCCATCTGTTAAATACGATTTTATGTCTCTGTATTTCTATTTCAGTGTTCGGTACCTATAAATAAATGCAACCTCAAGTGATTAACAGTTTAATGTTTTGTAGAGCGGTGGTCCGTTTTGGAACGTTTTATTGGGTCGACGAGATGGGACAATTTCAAATGGAACATTGGCAAGTCAAGTTCTTCCAACTCCATTTGATCCATTGAATACTATTATTTCAAAGTTCACTAATGCAGGCCTCAATCTCACTGATGTTGTTGCTTTATCAGGTAATAAAACTAAGTATCAGGCATAACAATAAGGAATTATATTGAAGATAAATGCAATTAATTTAGGCTAATAATAATATTTTGTATGTGAATGAAGGTGCTCATACTATTGGGAGAGGAAGGTGTGTACTATTTAGCAATAGATTATTCAACTTCTCAGGAACAGGTTCACCAGATCCAACACTAGACACTAGCATGCTTTCAGATCTACAAAGTTTGTGTCCCCAAAATGGTGATGGAAACACAACTGCTCCACTTGATAGGAACTCCATAGATCTATTTGACAACCACTATTTCAAGAACCTACTCAACTCCAAGGGCCTTCTTAGTTCTGACCAGATACTCTTCTCTAGTGATGAGGCTGTTTCAACTACTAAGGCTTTGGTCCAAACCTATAGCAATAATTCTGCACTTTTCTTTGCAGATTTTGCTAATTCTATGATCAGGATGGGGAATATCAATCCTAAGACTGGCTCTGATGGAGAGATTAGGAATACTTGCAGGGCCATAAATTCCTAGTATATATTTGCCATTATATGTATCATGGTTAATTAATTAGCAAAAGATGTGAAATAAAGTAGAAACTTGATGTGAAGTTGATAATTGAGAGTCGTTAAATAATTTGACAAGTTTGGCTGAATTGTTATCTAACGATTCTCAACTATCAACTTCATATGAAGTTAAGTGAATTTCCACCGTGAAACAATAATAACAAGATGAAGATCATCATGATCAATAGTGTAGTTTAGTTTTATTTGGTATTGGTGTCTTGTTATGTTGTTCATGTTCATCAACAGTTTAAGGAAAAGTTTAGGGACCAGCAACTTTATTAAATTCTAATGAGCATGTAACCGCTAGGGCTGGCAATGGGCAATGGGTTTGGACCTTACCCTAATCCTACCCGCGGGTTGAGAATCTCTCAACCCTAACCCTACCCGCACCCTAAAATTCTAAACCCTACCCTACCCTACTCTACCCGCAGAAATATCAAATATTTTCAGAGTAAATATAAAATTCAATTATTTCAAATTTTATACGTATTAATAACATAAAAAAAAAACTAATGCTCTAAATTATTAAATTAACTAACTAGTTTAGTGGTAGTTCACTTATTATAAGTCGTTATATAAGAGAGGTTGTGGGTTCAACTCTCACTTCCTTCACTATATAGAGAGGTTTTTATAAAATATGTGTTATATATGAGGTGCGGGTAGGGTAGGATAGGATACACCCTAAACCCATACCCTACCCTACCCGCAGGCATACCGGACCGTACCATACCCTACCCGAACGGGTTGGACCAGATTGGGTACCCACGGATAGGGTATGAATTGCCAACCCTAGTAACCAGTAAAAAAAAGTGAGCCATTGGATAAAATTTCACACCAATCTCACACCATTAAAACCATCATTAATAATTATTTGATGGCTACAAATCACAAAAGTTGCTGACCTTATTCTTCCTCGCAGTTTAATATATGGTACTCAAATGTATTACAATACCAATTTCAAGAAGATTATGAAATTAATAATTAATAATAACTAATGTAGTTGTTAATTAATTTCCAGCAATATATAAATGTTTATATAGGATAAATTCTTCTAACATAAAAAAATTGATAAAATAAAAAAACGAGAGTCTAATTATCGTTAAATCAAGATGCTGAAACTTATAATAAAAATTATAAATTTAATTAATCTATATAACTTATCACTTTATAATTTTTCTCACAATTTTTTT
>NC_029785.2:137098852-137099287 GCF_000816755.2 Arachis ipaensis | reverse complement strand
TTTGTTAAAGTGTTAATTATTTCCAAAATTGATAAATACTAGCTAATCTTCATGGCAGAAAAAAACAGTTGACATTACAAAAATTGAAATAATTATTAATTAATTTCAAGGATAAATGAAATTAAAATAATTTATGTTTTTTCCGTACAAAAAGAAAATATCTCAACATATCAACTAAAAATTTAAATATAATGGATTCAACTCTAACACATGTATATAATGAAACAAAATTTGAGTTTTAGATGTAATGTTTAAAATTTTCCAGTAGTTAGTTTCATATATATTTCAATATAATTATTGCATGTATTTTAAAAATTAGTTTATAAATCAATCATTCAAATAGAATATATATTAAAATATAAAATATATATTAAAAAATAAATTAAATAAATATGTATTTATATATAAATATATAGTAATTAATTTTTTTTGTAT
>NC_029785.2:137094552-137098798 GCF_000816755.2 Arachis ipaensis | reverse complement strand
TAGCATGTAATATTGGTTAAATTTATAGAAAATCAATATATCCAACTAAAATGATATCATCTAATTGAATTGATTCAACAATTTTGTTTGTTTAGAAGATTTGATCTCCGAGTGATTTGTATCAAATTTGGAAACTTATCTTATAACTTCTTATATAAATAAGATTAAAATCAAGTGACATGAAAAAAAAAAAAAAACAAAGTGAAATTACGAAAAGAGAAAAGCTATGTTATGTTATTATCATATGGGGACTGAAGCTGCGAATGTGATTGGTACACGTGTTAAATGTCTTTGGCGGTGAAGATCCAAGGGTTCAGTAGGGTTTTGACCCGTGTGAGTTGACCGAATGCTCAGGGGTAAAGTTGGAATGACGATAAAGAACTACAGTATCGAAGGGTAGTATACGGTATAGGAAACATTTCAAGTGCACTGGGAGTACCGGTGCTCTAGTTGTTTTAACCGTTGATTTGAATTATAAAAATATATATAATATATATTAATTAAAATCAACGGTTAAAACAACTGGTGCACCGGTACTCCCCAATGCATTTGAAATGTTTCCTACGGTATAATGTAGTAGGGAACCACCCTTGTTTCTTTTCTCACTTTACAAAACACTCTCTCTTATTATCTCTCCTCAACTCCGCGGCGTAGATCCGAGGAGTTTGGGAAACCCTAACTCCGTTCAATCTTCTTCACTGCGAAAATCTTCGTCTTCGTCTTCTTCATCATCAACATCAACATCAACATCATCATCATCCGCAGGTGAGTCTCTTCTATTCCATCCTTCTCTGATTCAACGATCTTGTTCTCACAGTTGTTTCAGTCGCTTCCGATTAACTGTTTATATATATATTTTTTTGTTTTTCCTTCGCTGTTATTCGTTATTGTTGAGCGGCTGTTGTTTTATGCAAGTTAACGATTGTGTCATATTATGGTTCGAGCCTTTCTGAAACTAAACCTTTTTTGTATCAACGAGTGATTTCATCAATTTTTTTTCTGGTTAGAGCTTATGCTGATTTGATATTCCTATTTTTTTTTTTATGTTTTTGGTATCCATTAGGTTGTTTTTATGGCGCTGATACTCGTAATTTATTTGTGTGGCGTATGTTTTTGTTGGTGTTGCAGTCATGGCAGGAGCTGCACCTGAGGGAACACAGTTCGATGCTCGTCAATTTGATGCCAAAATGAATGATTTGTAAGTGATTTCGCTTTTTTCTTACTATCAGGCCAATATATTAGTTTATTTTTGTCTTTCGGGTTTAATTTATGGTGTTGTTCGCTCGCTCTGTCGGCTCTTGGATACAGACTCACAGCTGATGGACAGGACTTCTTCACATCTTATGATGAGGTGTACGATAGCTTTGATGCTATGGGTTTGCAAGAGAATCTCCTCAGAGGCATTTATGCTTATGGTAAACTTTTACTAGTCCCTTTAATATATATATATTTCATCGATAGTATAGTGCCAACATAGAACCTAGCATGGTGTTCGATCTGTTATGCTTTATTATGCTAAACTGCCTTGTTTGTTTGTCCCACTAACGTATTTGTCATGTACTTTTAGTTGAAATTTTAGAATGTAAAACTTCTATTATTAAACTAATATGGTTTGTTCTGTAGGTTTTGAAAAGCCATCAGCTATTCAGCAAAGGGGAATAGTCCCATTCTGCAAGGGACTTGATGTTATTCAACAGGCCCAATCCGGAACTGGAAAAACTGCAACTTTCTGCTCTGGAATCCTGCAACAACTTGACTACAGCCTGACTGAATGTCAGGCCTTGGTTTTAGCGCCAACCCGTGAGCTTGCTCAGCAGATTGAGAAGGTCATGCGGGCGCTTGGAGATTATCTAGGTGTGAAGGTTCATGCCTGTGTGGGAGGCACCAGTGTTCGTGAAGACCAACGCATTCTAGCCAGCGGTGTTCATGTTGTTGTTGGTACTCCTGGACGTGTCTTTGATATGCTGCGCAGACAGTCACTTCAGCCGGATCACATTAAAATGTTTGTGTTGGATGAGGCTGATGAAATGCTTTCAAGGGGTTTTAAAGACCAGGTACTTTTTTACTTGCTTGATGACTTCTGTTTTCATTTTTCCTTTTGTTATTAAGATATTATCGATCGTTACTGCTCGGTTATAGATACGTAAAATCATCCGATGCAAATTTGTCTGTTTACCCAAACCCAGCATTAGTTCCTACTTGTATCTGATCAATTGTACTTTCTGACTGTTTAATGATTATACTTTATATTTTCAAGTGCCCTCCAGTTTTTATATTTCCTTTATCAGTTAAAAGCTGACCCCCACTTAGTGGAATAAGGCTTTGTTGTTGTTTTTTATCTGCTAAAAGTTCTTATTTTGCGACTCTTAATTTCCGATTATTTTTTTTTGTATAATTTCTATATCCATTCTCTGCTTCCTTGTTATCAGATCTACGATATATTCCAGTTGCTGCCATCTAAGATTCAGGTTGGAGTTTTCTCTGCCACAATGCCCCCTGAGGCCCTTGAAATTACTAGAAAGTTCATGAACAAACCTGTGAGGATCCTTGTGAAGCGCGACGAGCTCACTTTGGAGGGTATAAAGCAGTTTTATGTCAATTGTGAGAGAGAGGAATGGAAGCTCGACACACTTTGTGATCTGTACGAGACATTAGCCATTACCCAGAGTGTCATTTTTGTCAACACCAGAAGGAAAGTAGATTGGTTGACGGACAAGATGCGAAGCCGAGACCACACGGTGTCAGCCACCCACGGAGACATGGACCAGAATACAAGGGACATCATTATGCGGGAGTTCCGTTCTGGGTCTTCCCGTGTTCTGATAACAACCGATCTTCTGGCACGTGGTATTGATGTTCAGCAAGTGTCTCTCGTAATAAACTATGATCTCCCTACACAGCCCGAGAACTATCTCCACCGTATCGGTCGTAGTGGTCGGTTTGGTAGGAAGGGTGTTGCCATCAACTTTGTCACGAAGGATGATGAAAGAATGCTGTTTGACATCCAGAAGTTTTATAATGTGCAAATCGAGGAGCTGCCTGCAAATGTTGCTGAACTCCTCTGATGAGATTTTGTCTTCCAACATGTCTGAGAAAAGCTAGTTTATGTTTGGTTAAGTGTTATGTAATGTTTCTTCTCCCCCTTCCCCAACGCCTCTTTTTTTCCTCATTTGGTATTTCCTTTGAAACCCTTTTTTAATGGGCCTAGTAAGTTTATTTAGATTGTCAGTCGTTTGGATATCGAAGTGTAAGGTATTTTAAATTGGAAACCGATTATTGCCCATTTTGGTGTATGGCTGTGTCGCACGTTTCTGTAAGGTAATTTATCTATTGGCACTTTTTGTGGCTTATGTTTGGCCTTTTCTTTAGGTATATATATTCTCGGTGTCAGATATACCAAGCTTGGTTTGTGTTTATTTTTGTTGGTGGTTATATAGAATCATCAGTTAGGTTACTACCTTTATTTTTGGAGTAAATAATCAAATTAGTCAATGAAAAATCATTCGTATTTCAAATTCACTTTTGAAAGATTTTTTTAATGAAATTTGTTCTTTAAAAATTTTATATTAATCATGTTAGTCGTTTTTTAAATTTATTTTTGAAAGATTTTTTTAAACAACATTATTCTTTAAATATTTTAAGTTAATCATGTTAGTCAGTGTATGTTAGTCAGTGTACTAGGTGTGTTAATAGTTAACTAGGATTACTAAGTGTGTTTTGATGTTATTTAGCGTACTACATCAATAAATTATGACGTTATTAGTAATAGAAATAACGGAATGATTAACATGGCTAATTTAAAATCTTTAAAGGATGAATTTGATTAAAAAAAATTTTCAGAGACCAATTTAGTTAATAAGTGATCTTTTAAGACTATTTAACCATTTACTCTTTATCTTCGTGTAAAGTACTAACTCAATTCTTGTCTTTTTTCTCCGAATCACAACGTAATCCCATAGAAAATACCTACTTTCAACGTTTACTCCTCCTCTTCTACTCCTGAGCTCTTTGTTGCTATTCATGGTGTTTTTAGGGTTCTAGAATTGCAACAAAGTGAGAGAGACGACGACACTCATCTATTAAACATCTTCTAGTGGAGCAAAATGGTGTTTTTTTGCTCACGTAGATGAAAATAAAGAAGCCCTTGTCATTTTTGCTCACGTGGATGAAGACAGATTCCGTCATAATTGATAGAAGCAAAAATTGATTAATAATATTTTTTTATAATATTATAATTAAAAGATAT
>NC_029785.2:137088216-137094324 GCF_000816755.2 Arachis ipaensis | reverse complement strand
GAGGCTAGAGAAAAGAAAAATCTCCAAAAAAAAAAAAAGAAAAATCTCCAAAAAACTTCGGTTTAGTGGTAAACTTCTTTGATTTGTAATAAATTCACTTTAAGGGCTTGTTTGGGTGAGCTTTTGAAAAAAGATATTCTTTTTAGTTATCTTTTTTTAAAAGATCTTATAGAAAAATAAAAGTAATTTTATGTTTGGATATCTCATGTAAAAATGTTTTTTTATCTATCAATTATATTTGGGTATAACAATATAAAAGTATTTTTTTGTTCATTTATTACACGAAAAACATCTTTTTTTAAGGAAAAAAGATCTTTTAAAAAAAGATATAAATTACAGCTTCTCAAAAAAGATCTTTTTTTGATTTTACTAGTGCTTTTATTTTTACTGCTAGAAATTTGCTAAACACGTTAAAAAATAAAAAAATATAATAAAAGAAGATCTTTTTTTAACAAAATAATGGTACCCAAACATACACTAAGAATGAGAATCCTTAATACCTATAACAAAAAGAATGGGAATCCTTAATTTTCAACCGAACCTGATAAAAAGAGAAAAGAAAAAAAAATCCATCAGCATTCAGCTCCCCGCCAAATATAAACATTAATGCGTATTTTTAGCCCAAGAAAAAGGCGCGTGAGCGGTGAGTGAGCTGAAATGAGTACCTAGACTGAGCAGTGTCAGTGAAGCGGCGGCGGCGGCGGCGCGGTGCAGGTGACAATGTGCGGCGACGCAACCAACTGGGACGAAAATGCGTACAGGGAACGCCTCCTCAAGGAGAGGGAGATCCAAACCCGAACCGTTTTCCGTACGGCTTGGGCTCCTAGTCCCCGAAACCCTAATCCTCACTCTCTCGTCGTTGCTTCCAGCGACGGTTCTATCGCCTCCTACTCCATCCCTTCCTGCATCTCCAACCTCGTCAGTCACCACTCTCTTATCTCCCATCGTCATTTGCCTCTTGTTTTTTTTGTTAGAGATTGAACTTGTGATTCTGAGTTTATTTATTTTATTAATTTTTTTCGCAGAAAAGTAATACCGATGCCAATGCGGCTAGGTGAGTTTGCATTGCGATTTTATGGTAATTTAAGTTTTATCTGTTGTGTTTATTGGAGTTAACTGTGTTTTGATATGGATTGGAATTGGCGCAGATTATTGGCTGAACCAGATTGCTTCTTTCAAGGGCATGATGGACCTGCATATGATGTCAAATTCTATGGTGATGGTGAAGATGTACTGTTGTTAAGGTTCAAATTTGTGCTATTATCTCTATGGCTCTAATTTTATTACGTTATATTGGTCTCCATCTACCTGTTGCTGATGGTGAATTAAACATGAGGATTGTCGCATGTTATTGGATACCGGTTGACTGTAGCTTTGACTTGCAGTTGTGGAGATGATGGGTGGATTCGAGGATGGAGGTGGAAGGAACTTGCAAACTCAAATAGTGCTGTTTCTTCTCAAGGTTGTGCTTCTGGGCTGAAACTTGCTTAGATCTTTGATGATTCAATTAGTATCCTGTTATTCTAACTGTTCCATCTTGCATTTTGACTTTCTTGCATGAGACTTGTTAATATACGTGACAGCCATCGAGTTGATTGATGTGTTATTGCAAAGTTTATATTCCGAAAATAAGTAATTGGGATTGATGTGTCAGTGTGATGCCTGCGGAGTTGATCTTTATTCGGGCTTGGATTATTTTGTTCATTCATTTTCTCCTGTGCCCTGCTGTATTATCCATGATTAGGGAGGTTTTCTGTTCACCTCCTTGTGTTTTATGTCTTTTCCGCACTCCACTTTCCGCTCACATTTTTACCTTTGAAATGGATGAATTCTTCAATCTCTTTATGCATGTTGTTTCCTATTATTTCAGGAAACAATATCAAACCCATACTTGACCTGGCAAATCCTCAACACAAGTGAGCTTTAACTTTTACAGAATGCATACTCCTTGTTAGCCAGATCTGCTTCCAATCAGTTACTCCCCTTCCTCCTGGAGTCCTGGTCCCTTATTAACATCACACCGTTATTGTTGTCTTTCAGAGGTCCTTGGGGTGCACTTTCACCTATCCCTGAGAATAATGCTATTGCTGTTAATTCTCAGGTTTTTAATATTTCCTTTTTTTTTTTCTCTTTTAGTTTAAAGAATATCGTTTTTCATAACAGTTTGTTTCGTTGATTGTGTGTGTTCAACTGTTCATGCTTCCTTGTTCAATTGCAGGGAGGATCTGTTTTCTCTGCTTCTGGTGATTCTTGTGCATATTGTTGGGATGTGGTATGTATTTGTGGGGGGTGAATATAATTTTTGTTTAGGAGGTTTCTTGGTATAAATTGATTTATTTGTTGTATCTGTTGTTCTCCTTGGTTAACAAGTTTTAATACTGTAGGAAACTGGTAAAGTGAAAATGGTATTTAAGGGGCACTTGGACTACTTGCACTGCATAGTTGCTCGCAACTCATCCAATCAGGTCTCGAGTCTTAACCCTATGACTTCTGTTAGTTTCACTAGTTGGTGATCATTTTATCTATTTTGCTGTAATAATATTTCTTTTATTGAAAAAGAAAAAAATAACTTGGTGTTTATGCCCTAATTTTTTGTGGCCATATTTATGGAATATAAAGTGCTACACACCTTTTTGCAGGCAATTAAAGATCTAAACAGTGGATGTAAGAGGAAAAGGAGTGCTCCTAGTGATATTAGTAGTAGTCTAAAATATAGAGCGGGTCGATAACGTGGAGTCTAATAATTTGGTTATAGCCCTATCATTCTATTGTTTATTGAACAAAAATTGAATGAGCTATGGACTTTTGGAGCTTTTAGGATTGAGTGCATGCACTTTTAGACTTGAGACATTAGGGAATATATGAGCTAGTATTTTAAAATCTGATTGCTAAACGTCCCTGTTGCTGCCATTTATTCAGAATTGTCACCCCACTGTAGTCTGTATGTACTCTCGAGTGTTCTAACTCCTTTTTTAATACCAATGTTCAGATCATAACTGGTTCAGAGGACAGGACTGCACGAATTTGGGGTACATTTTTCTATAAATTATTTGGTTCATTAAATATATTTGTGCAGAATTTTGGCTGATACTTTTGTTTTTGTGGCTTCTATACCATACTAGATTGCAAAAGTGGAAAGTGTATCAAAGTGATTGATCCAGTAAAAGATTTGAACTTAAAAGGATCTGTTTCATGGGTTGGCTGTGTTGCATTAGATGCAAGTGAGAGCTGGTTGGTAAGCCTCTAAGATTTCATACTTCCCTTCCATTGATCTCTCCCTTCTTTTGGTCTACATGTGCCTATGTAGTAAAAGAAATACGAATTTCTAGACAAAATGATGTTGATCACTTCCTAGCAGGGGTGGCAAGCGGTCTAGACCACCCCGCCAAAAGCCTGCCAGTTGGTGGGTTAGCCCGCCCCGCCCCGCCTAGTGAGGCGGTCCCTAATATCTATCCCACCCTGCCTAACGACGGGTTGGCAGGCCGGTGGGCTAAGCCTGCCTTCTCTCTCTCTCTCTCTCTCAAAAATTACTAAACCATTAAATATTGAAAAAAAAAATACAATTTTACAAACATTTTAATAAATCTATAATTTCTAAATTCATATAATTCTAAATTTCTGATAAATGTAATCTTTAACCAAGTTTTTTGAAACAAAATAATCAAACAAACATTGTCCAAATTAAAACATTCTTCAAAGCATTTAATTAAACATTGTTCAAATCTCATCAATCAAACATTATCCAAGTTATAGCTTAAGTAAAATAAACAAACATTCCAAAGACAAATTTGTGAGTAGGGTTAGGGGTGGGTGGGGAGACAGATGGGAGTGACTTGTGCTTATGGGTAGGGTTATTTGTGCTGGGTTTGGTAGTTGAGTTTATGGGTTTGGGTAGTTTTTGGTTTAGGCTATAAAAAAAATAGCGGGCCCGCCGGGCTAGCCCGCACCGTCAAAGGCCGCCAAAGCTGTGGGTTTTAGGCTTTTTTTTTAAATTTTGGCGGACTCAAAACTCTAGCCTGGCCTGCCTTTTTTCGGCCCGACGAACTCCGGCCCGTTTGCCACCCTTACTTCCTAAGTTACCTATGGTTGCAGACTTGCAGTTGGTATCCAGCTATGAGAACAGATATTTAGATAATGATTTTACACTTAATTTATTGTCCTATTTTACAATCAGAGGAGCTAACTCATATTAACATTGGCATATGGCAAGTTAACAATCAAATAGAACTTCGTTTCCCTTAGTTCGTAGTTGTGATACAATTCCTCGTTTAGTATAATCATTGTTACAGAAATGCTATTTGTTGCTACCCTCTGCTAAACTTTCTATTATTAATAACTATCACATTTTATGGCCAAAATATCCCTTTCTAAAGGCATTATGTATCTTGTAATTGCCGTTTGCTTCTGTGAATGGTTAAGGGACCATTGTCATCATTCCACAGGCTTGCAGTAGTGGACGGAATATATCCCTTTGGAACCTTCCTGCTTCAGAGTGCTTATCAAGGATTTCAACTCGTGCTTCTGTACAGGACATGCTATTTGACAGCAACCAAGTGAGTTGGCTAACCTTCATAATTCATATCTTTTGTTTCTGCCGTCTTGCTGTCTTGAACACTAAACGATCAAAATAGCCCTAATTTGTATCTCAACTCTCACCTCTGTCAGATTTTGGCAGTTGGTGCAGATCCTCTACTCAATCGCTTTGACATGAATGGTGCAATCCTTTCGCAAATACAGTGTGCTCCTGCATCAGCTTTCTCTGTCTCCTTACATCCTGCAGGGGTAGGTTCTGGTTCTGATTCAACATCTTATTGCTGTTGAGATGGGTCACTGTGTGGTCAACTCAAGCTTGCTGCATTCATGACTTGTTATTTTCTAGTTTATTTTATTTATGTTGAATGCATTACTGCGTTATTCTTTCCAGGTTGTGGCAGTTGGAGGTTATGGATGCCTTGTAGATGTTATCTCACAATTTGGTAGCCATATGTGCACATTCCATTGCAAGTGCATTTAAGCGAATTCTGCAGTTAGTTTGAAAATTCTGAAGTTTCAAGCTCAGAATGATTCCCATGTCGATGAATCACAAAAATAACAGGCAAATGTACGGTCAAATGAGATGCTATTAAATATTGGGCCACAAAAGTGGGAGCTTTGATTTGTTCTTGGTAATATGTGGCAGGAGCTGTACCATTCTACGCGGACCAAAATGCCACAGATTTGTTGCTCGCCGCAGAAACATCTGAGGTTTAAAGATGGTCCGTATAGTTGTATTAATTATATGTATTATTTATTATGGATTGATTTAATTCCGTGGGAGAGAGTTTTACATTGAAGGAAGGTCAAACAAAATTCCGTGGGAGAGAGTAGTTCTGTTTTAATGAGAATGTGTTTGAAGGGCAGAAGATATAATAAAAAGGTAATTTAAGAATAATATATTTTTTAAGGGAGTTAACAAAAAACTAATAATTGAGTATTTTTATTTAACAGAATTAATTTTTTATAGATATAATATTAATTTTATTTTTTTTGGTTAATTTTTTCAGTATTTAAAATTTTTTTAGTTAAAAATAACTATTTACTCTTTGGTTTAATTTCGGAAAATAGTTTTGATATTTTGATCTCAATCAGATTTGCATTGAAAAGAATGAAATTACTAATGATGTAATTGGAACACTTGTTAAGTGACTTTGGCGGTGGAGAATGGAGATGCATGGGTTCAATGAGTTTGACTTGTGTGTTGCCTCTGTATCTGTAAAAAATTAGACATTAAGAGAGATTTGATATATATTTCTTCTCAAATAATTTTATTTCTCTGATTATTATTTAAAGGGATGAATTTAGGACTATTTGCTAAAGTTTTGTTTGGTTAGAAAAAAGAAAATAAAGGAAAAGAAAGTGAGCAAGAAAGAAGATAAATGAAAGTTGATTGAAATCTTAGTCTTTCTAGATTTATTTGTATAAAAAGAAAATAAAAAAAGGAAATGAAAGTTAAAAGATATTAGTAGCAAATCATATTTTTTTTGTTATTCAAACTTTAGATATTACCAAATTATAAATTATTTAAATGAAATATGTTTATAAAATGAATGTTTTTTAAATAGTTATTGA
>NC_029785.2:137075701-137088191 GCF_000816755.2 Arachis ipaensis | reverse complement strand
TGAGGATACAATTAAAGTGGTTAAAATCTTAATTTAATAATTTTTAAATTTTGTATATTGAATAAATCAACTAATATTTAAATTGTGTATATATAAAATAATTCTCTTATTTAAATTATATTATAATTTTAAATTATATCAATTATATTATATGTAAATAAAAATTCAATCATCTATATTAAAGATATTTAACTAAACTGATCTTTTGTGTATATATAAAATTTTTTACATCTTATTTAATTTGCCATTTATCTTTCTATTTTTTATCATTTATCTTATGGATTTTTTGTGTATATATAAAGTTCGAGAAGACTATTTATTATTTTAACTAATTTGGTATTCGTTATTATTTTGTCGATTAATCCACTAGAGAACCCTTGTTTCTTTTCTCACTTCACAAACACACACTCTTATTCTCTCCTTAACTCCGCGGCGTAGATCCGAGGAGTTTGGGAAACCCTAACTCCGCTCGATCTTCTTCCACTGCAAACATCTTCGTCTTCTTCATCATCAACATCAACGTCAATATCAACATCATCATCCGCAGGTGAATCTCTTCTCGATTCAACGATCTTGTTATCCCAGTCTTTCAGTCTCTTCTGATTAACTGTATATATGTTCTTTTATTTTTTATTTTTCCTTTGCTGCTATTCGTTATTGTTGAGCGGATGTTGTTTTATGCAAGTTAACGCTTGTTTCGTATTATGGTTCGAGCCTTTTTGAAACTAAAACTTTTTGTATCAGCAAGTGATTCACATCAATTTTTTATTACGGTTAGAGCTTATGCTGATTCGATATTTATTTTTTTTTATGTTTTTTGGTTTCCATCAAGTTGTTTTTATGGTGCTGATTCTGTAATTATTTGCGTGGCATAATTGTTTCTGTTGTTGTATTTGTTTTGGTGTTGCAGTCATGGCAGGAGCTGCACCTGAGGGAACACAGTTCGATGCTCGTCAATTTGATGCCAAAATGAATGATTTGTAAGTGCTTTCCCTTTTTCCTCGTTATCATTCCAACATAGTTATTTTTTTGGGGTTGAATTTATGGTTCATTGTCATATCTTGGATTCACAGACTCACAGCTGATGGACAGGACTTCTTCACATCTTATGATGAGGTGTACGATAGCTTTGATGCTATGGGTTTGCAAGAGAATCTCCTCAGAGGCATTTATGCCTATGGTAAACTTTTACTAGTCCCTTTAATTTATATGTTTTTTAGAAAATGTATTTAATCGATAATGTATGGTGGCAGCATAGAACTTAGCATGTGTTCGATTTGTTCTGCTTATTATGCGTAAACTGCCCTGTTTGTTTGTCCCACTAATGTTGTCATGTAATTTTAGTTGAAATTTTGGAATGTAAAACTAGTATGATTTGTTCTGTAGGTTTTGAAAAGCCATCGGCTATTCAGCAAAGGGGAATTGTCCCATTCTGCAAGGGACTTGATGTTATTCAACAGGCCCAATCTGGAACTGGAAAAACTGCAACTTTCTGCTCTGGGATCTTGCAGCAACTTGACTACAGCCTGACTGAATGTCAGGCCTTGGTTTTAGCACCAACCCGTGAGCTTGCTCAGCAAATTGAGAAGGTTATGCGAGCGCTTGGTGATTATCTAGGTGTGAAGGTTCATGCCTGTGTGGGAGGCACCAGTGTTCGTGAAGACCAACGTATTCTAGCCAGCGGTGTTCATGTTGTTGTTGGTACTCCTGGACGTGTCTTTGATATGCTGCGCAGACAGTCACTTCAGCCGGATCACATTAAAATGTTTGTGTTGGATGAGGCCGATGAAATGCTTTCAAGGGGTTTTAAAGACCAGGTACTTCTTTATTTACTTGATTACTAATGTTTTCATATTTCACTTTATTATCAAGTTTTATAGATATGTAAAATCATCCCATGCAAACCTGTATTTTTTACCCTAGCCCATCATTAATTCCTACTTTATCTAATCGATTGTATTTTCTTCTCTTCTATTTCTGACTGTTTAATGTTTATACTTTCAAGTGCCCTCAGTTTTTTTATATTCATTGTCTGTTAAAAGTTCTTGAAATTTAGTGATTATTAATTTCTAGTTGAAGATAAATGTTACTTTGTTTCAATCAGTTTAAGCTTGTCACAGTTTTTGGCCATTGGTGTTGAATCATGAAAATTTGGTTTTGTTATTTGTATAACTTCTTTATCCATCATCTGCTTCCTTGTTATCAGATCTACGATATATTCCAGTTGCTGCCATCTAAGATTCAGGTAGGAGTTTTCTCTGCCACAATGCCACCTGAGGCCCTTGAAATTACTAGGAAGTTCATGAACAAACCTGTGAGGATCCTTGTGAAGCGTGACGAGCTCACTTTGGAGGGTATAAAGCAGTTTTATGTCAATTGTGAGAGAGAGGAATGGAAGCTCGACACACTTTGTGATCTGTACGAGACATTAGCCATTACCCAGAGTGTCATTTTTGTCAACACCAGAAGGAAGGTCGATTGGTTGACTGACAAGATGCGAAGCCGAGACCACACGGTGTCAGCCACCCACGGAGACATGGACCAGAATACGAGGGACATCATTATGCGGGAATTCCGATCTGGGTCTTCCCGTGTTCTTATAACAACCGATCTTCTGGCACGTGGTATTGATGTTCAGCAAGTGTCTCTTGTTATAAACTATGATCTCCCTACACAGCCTGAGAACTATCTCCACCGTATTGGTCGTAGTGGTCGGTTTGGTAGGAAGGGTGTTGCCATCAACTTTGTCACGAAGGATGATGAAAGAATGCTGTTTGACATCCAGAAGTTTTATAATGTGCAAATCGAGGAGCTGCCTGCAAATGTTGCTGAACTCCTCTGAAGAGATTTTGTCTTTCAACATGTTAGAGGAATACTAGTTTATGTTCGGTGAAGGTGTCCTTTTTTTTTTGTTCTTTTTTTCTTTTTGGGGTGATGATGTTTGGTTAAGTTTTATGTAATGTTTCTTCTCTCTCTCCGCGAACCCTTTTTTTTTCTCCCTAGTTTGTTATTTCGTTTGAAACCCCTTTTTTAATTGGCCTAGTAAGTTTATTTAGATTGTTAGTCGCTTCAACATCTAAGTGATAGGGTACTTGCAATGTGGAAACCCATTATTGCCCATTTTGGTGTATGCTTGTCGCACATTTCTACAAGGTAATTTGTCTAATATTACTTTACGATGTTTAGGGTTTTTTAAGAATATATTGACTGTTTTGTTTCATAAAGTAATTTGCTAGCATGGGTATAACGTTTTACGCTTTTACGTTACATTTTTGTCTTAACATTGACCATTTTGTTACGAATTCGTGGTGGTTTGAATTAGTTATTTCACTTATTTGACTTTTCATATATGTACCCGTCACTTCTACTATGCTTCGTGTTTTACGTTGGTTTTGTTTCCCTGTTAGATATACGATGCTTGATTTGTGTTGAAATTTATTGTTTGTTATATATATATATATATATGTCATTACTCTTACCTCTTTATTTGGTAACTGCAATTGGAAATATGATAGAAACAGATAGTACTATTCATTTATGGTTGCGTTTGTGTTTAATGTCTCATTTATGCGCCGGTAACTATTATTTGCGCTGCAATATTCCTTTTGCCAAAAGATAGGCATGGCCAGTTATTGTGTACTTGGAGTATGGTTTTGAGAACCGGACAATGATTTGGATATATCTGTCAAACAATTGGTGACTCAATTGAACTTGCTTTGGTTTCTTTTGCGGAAAAAACTTTGATGAATCTTCTATTTTAAAAACTTCTTTTTGGCAAAATATATATTTTGATGAATCTTTTATTATATTTAGTTTAATTTCAATTGGAATTCTAAATTTTTCGACTTCTAGTTATTTCGATTTAATGAACAATTCGATTTTTAAAATGTTAGATCAGAATTTGGTGGTTCATTATTAATGTCTAGGTGCAATGGTGAAAGTATTTAGGAAATTAACATTTTTGTCATTTCTCTTTTATAATGTAACTTTGTTTAACCACACCTTTACTCATGAGGATGGATCTTCACTCCTTATAATTTTAAATAGTTTTTAACTAGGATTATTAACTTCTAGTCATAAATTATAAATTATTTTAGTATTTTCTAAACACCATTTTGATGATATATATATAGAGAGAGAAAGAAGAGGAAAAAATTTTATGAAAGAAAAAGAAAAAGGAAAACCTTTTTGAGAGCTTCCAAACATGGTCTCGGATTTATGTCCTTTGACAAGTTTCATCCACCATTCGTGGCCATAATTTCAAGTTTCAACAAGGGAATTGAAGTACATTGATTGTCTACATTAGTTTTTTGACTTCTACTATATACATATCCATCCGTCACTTTTTTCTACCCTACACTTTACGTTGTTTTTGTTTCTCTGTGATATACGATGCTTGGTTAGTTGGTTTGCATTGAATTTTGTTACTTATTTTTCATCACTTTGGCAATTACCTTTCATGGTTTTATTGACTGCAGCTTGACATATGTTAAGATTCTAAATTCATTCATATCCACGAAATCGTATGAAAAAAAATGATAAAAGAATAAATTTTCATGATATTGAGTAAAGCAACTCATTTCTTAATCTTTTAAATTCTAACCATAATATTTCACTTAAAAATTCAAAACACTCACAAGGATCTCCAAAGTTGTTTATACTTATAAGTTAAGTTTAAGCTAAGATTATTAACCTTTACAATTACAATTCATTTTAACTATTAAAAAAGAGTATATGTATAAAATAAAAACTCATATGTAATCAATTTTATGTGAAGTTGATAATAAAAAATTATTAAATAATAATTTAATCAAATTTATTAAATTATTTAATAATTTTTAATTATTAATTTTATATTAAATTAACTGCACCTGAATTTATCCGGTATAAACTTCCAAAGCATGAAGCATGGTCTGAAATATCGCTCCTTTTTGACAGATATTATCCTTTTCTTGATGTGTTTGACGAGTATGCCATCATTGATGGCCATAACTTCAAATTTCAACTATGGGAAATGTAAGTACATCGAATCTATCGGTAGGTACAGAAAGTGACAAATAGAACCGAACAGTAGGGCGAGTGAGGATGAGAGGATTTTGATACATAAAATAAAGGACGTAAAGCAACGCAACCCTTTCCCTTTGTAATTAAGAATAAGGTGGCGCCTTACGTGTCAAATCTTAAGGCCTCAACCCCAACCTCTGCTCTATCTCCTTCATCTCTTCTCCATTACTTCTATAATATTCCTTAATTTTACTATACTAAAAATCTGTCTCTATCTTTAATGTACACACCTATAATATAATCATCATCGTACCAACACTTATTCCTTCATAATTGTACAAAATAAAAAGAGAAAAGGACAAATAGGTTCTTAACCTTTTGTTTCATGGATATTTTTGTCTTTGATTATTAAAAAATACTTTTAAATTTCTGATTTTTACAAAATTTAGACAGATTAATCCCTAATGAAGACATTTAGACGGATCAGTTCCTAACAAAAGCATTTGGACGGAAAAACCTATTTGTCTTTTTCAACACTTATCCACTTATTCCTATAAAAATTCATCTAGTTTGAACAAATTAATTAGTTAAACAATTTAACTAACCAATAAAGCCAATAATAATAATAAGCTTCTAGAATGAGCTATAAGACTGTTGGTATTACTTACAGTATTTTTCAACTCGGGATATTAAAGATTAATTCGTTGCGAATATAAACTTCATGTAAAAAGTGAAATTCAAACTTTTGATACTTATTTAAAGTAATGAATGAACTGATTAACCAACCAAATTAGTTGGTTTATTATTTTTAATGATTAGCTCGTGGTACACACTAATTAAACAAAATTAAAAATGAAAAAGGGTGGGAAATTAAGGTAGAAAAGCAGTTATATTCATTTATTCGAATGAGATTCCATTCTCTCTCAGTTCCTTTTCTTCTCAGAACAAAACAGCAACAACACCTTCAAATCCAAAATCAAAACGCTCTCTCTTCTTCTCTGTAATTCTATATATCTAAATCTAAATAAACAAATATAATTAAGTGTTAAGTTATCGCTCTTAAATTAGTATATCTATTAACAAGTTGAAGGTTGATTCGATTTCCTTCACTCGGAACAACACGTCACCAATTTTGCTTTTTCATTCTTTATTCTTCGATGGCGATTTACCAGAGCGTGGGCGCCACCGCCACTGTTCAGGGAGATTCAGGTGCTAACAGCTCTACCGTGCGGCGGAGACGCGGCGGCGGCGCCACCTCTGCTACGCCGTTGGAGAAGGTGGAGCTGGACGCCTTCGAAGGTGAGAGTTCGAGTGAGGAGTTGGCGAAGGATTCAAGCTCCGACGATAACAATAACGGTAATGGAGTGGATGATGCATCAAAAGGCAACCGTCAGCAAAACGCCGCCGATTTTTCCGCCGTGAACTTCGATTACCGACCTTCGTTCCCAGCTCATCGCAGAATCAGGGACAGTCCACTCAGCTCCGGCAACATTTTCAAACAGGTTAACCGCTTTCTTCTCAGTCTCGCGATCCAATTTTTCAGTTGCCGTAATTTCTGGTTATGACTTGAATGAAGGTTGCATGCTAGTGCGTTGCTGAACCTATTCGTTTTACTAATTATTCAATCTAACAGCAGAGTCATGCGGGCCTCTTCAACCTCTGCATAGTGGTGCTTGTTGCGGTTAACAGCAGACTTATCATTGAGAATTTGATGAAGGTTACTAATTATTCACCTATTCACTTTTATTTTAATCTATTTATTTTGAGAAAGGAAATTGTTTTCCATTTTGTGGTTATTTTATTTTGTATATTTGTCTGTTTAAAGATGTGGAATTATTTTGTTTTGCAGTATGGTTGGTTGATTAAGACTGATTTTTGGTTTAGTTCAACATCTTTGAGCGATTGGCCTCTCTTCATGTGTTGGTAAGTGTGGTGAGCTCAAAGAGAACCACCAATTTGGTCAAAAAATGATTAAACTGCTGACAATTAGACCCCTATAGATATATTCTCTTGGGGTGTCTTGATAATTAATACGCTGATATAATGGTACCTAAAAAGATCAAAATTTTGACGAATTGGTCCTTCAAAAACATCAATTTGCCAACAAATCAATCCCTGTAACTTATTTTCTTAATAATAATAAATTCTATTAGCAATAACAAAATTCATGATATTGGTACCACGGACTGATAGAAATTTTCATTGTGACTAATTTGTTAGCGATTTAATCCTTCCGGGGTCAAATTAGTGGTCTCTCAATGAAATACCTTGAGTTTAAATTATTCACTTGGGCATCATTTCTTATAATGTAATTTGACAACAAGTGATTATGTTTGTCTTGCAGTCTTACTCTTTTACTATTCCCTGTTGCTTCCTTCATAGTAGAAAAGTTGGCACAGCATAAATATATTCCTGAACCAGTAAGTTATTCAGCCATTTGACATTTAGAGTTCTATAAGATTGATTGGAACATAGTTATGGAGCCACATGAAATCCTTCTGCCCAGTACAACTCATTAGAGTTTTGGGATGTGGTAAATTATTGCGTGGATAACTAATTTTGACATAATATTTCAGGTCGTTGTGATACTTCATATAATCATTACATCAACTTCACTTCTGTATCCGATTTTTGTAATTCTCAGGTCAGTGTTGTTCTTTCATGTCTTTTTCGAAGTTGACTACAGAACTTGTCTACTTTATTTTATTTTTTTTCTTTTGGGGGGCAGGCAGGATTTTTGATCGAAAAATGCTAAATATTATGAAAGATTTCGTAAAACGACACATGAAATTGAATAAGAGGCATGTTTGATTTGATTTGTGTTTTCTCTCGTTTCTTAAATATTGGACTTCCCCTCAAATGCCTGAAAACCGGTCTTTATTGATCTGCCAAATAAAATCCCTACGAATCAGGTCTGCGTTCTGTGGTCAAGCATGCCATGTGTCCAGTATGGATAAATTTAGTTATAGAATATGAGTTTAAGTTGGTAATGGGCTAGTAATTAATAACCTTGATTATTAACTTGCACATGGATTTTACATGCATTCTTCTATTGTTTATGGAAAGATTTAAAGCTCCTGCTTACAACTGGTTTCCATGATCCTGGAATTGAATTAATTTGCAATTTATTCTTTGCAGATCTGATTCTGCTTTCCTATCAGGCGTCACATTAATGCTATTTGCTTGTATCGTGTGGTTAAAGTTAGTGTCTTATGGACATACGAACTATGACTTGAGAGCACTTGCCAAATCAAATGAGAAGGTAGCTTTTTAGTTTCACATGTGAATTTGTAAATGCAGTATACTTAGGATTTTAAAATCTAGGAAATGCCGGATGTATGTGGTGAATATTTTTTAAGCAGGCAAATCCTGCTCGATAAATTGCAGCCTATGGATCACGAACAACTAAAATTTCATTATTTGCTGATGTGCAGTTTTCTCACTTCTTAATTCTAATAATGTCCATCCTTTTTCCTCTTGATTCTTTTCCTTATTTCTGTGTGGTGCTCTCTACTGATTTGTGAATGTGTGATACATCTATTTCACGGCAACTTATCATTTTCGCTGTATTATAGGTAGAAGGATTACCCAGTACGCTCAGTATGGACTATCCTTATGATGTAAGCATAAGGAGATTGGCATACTTCATGCTTGCTCCTACATTATGTTACCAGGTGACAGCACTTTCAAGTGATTTTCCCTATTCTTCTTTGAATTTTTGGCATATTATTTTCGATTTTCATGGCCTTTCCTGACGAACATTTGGGAGCATCAAACATTGTTTAGCAAAATATATGGCAAAAATCCTTTCTTTATCTATCTTCTGTTGTACTTTCCCTAAGTTCTTGAAGCTTACAATCAGCTTGTTCTGTTCCTAATTCTATTATTCATGCTTACCCCAAAATAATCTTTTGGTTGACATCAAAATTCCATACAAGTTGAGATAATTACTTGCTTACAAGTCAACCAGTCTTTGCTGGTCCCAACACAGTGCCTAAGTGATCTCGTATTAATTTAAAACCTCACAACAAGATTAAGTTTGTATTGCTTAAATAATCAACATTAAAATATGCATAAATTAAGTGTTATCTCCCTGTCCCTGGTTTCCCCTTTATAGCTTATGGATATTCCGGGTATTATCCAAGGTTGCAGAATTTCTCTTACTTTCTATGAGTAATTTTTTGAGTCTCATTTGTTTTTGCAGTTGTCTTGGTAAATGTATCTTTGGGTGGATTGCAAATGTTATTGTTATGGTGACTCTTATTTTGAGTAGAAATTTCTTGCATTGTCTTTTCTACAAAATGTTCTACACCGTTTTGATTCCTGTGGTATGAAATGTTATAGCCAAGCTATCCCCGCACGCCATCTATTCGAAAGGGTTGGGTCTTTCGTCAACTTGTCACGCTGATAATATTTACAGGATTAATGGGATTTATAATAGAACAGGTAAGAAATGCCTGTATTTTTTTCTTAATTCTTATTTTCCCGAATTCTTCAGGTTTTCTGACCGTGCTTTTATGATTTAACTCTGCAGTATATTAATCCGATCGTACAGAATTCACAGCATCCTTTGAAGGGAAACCTTTTATATGCGATTGAGAGAGTCTTGAAGCTTTCTGTTCCAAATTTATATGTGTGGCTCTGCATGTTCTACTGCTTTTTCCACCTTTGGTTTGTATTTAATCTCGGGCTCATCCATTGTTTATATTTGCTGGTGTGTTTACATGTAAACTGAAGGATTGTAGCTCTAGTTACCTGTGCTTAACATGGACTTCTGTACTGTGCAATTTGATTATGATAAAACACCCGTGATCTATCACAAACAATATTTGCAATTTTGCAATGTAGGTTAAATATACTTGCAGAGCTTCTGCGATTTGGTGATCGTGAATTTTACAAGGATTGGTGGAATGCAAAAACTGTTGATGAGGTAATTTCTTTGTCTCGGCACTCTCTTAGGTTGTTTATTTATAATTATTTGTTAAGTGAATTTTTCACATATTTTCCTTTTGTTTAATGTTGTCGTGATGCTGCTTCTGTCGTCGCATTCGTCAGTATTGGAGGTTGTGGAATATGGTATGTCTTTTCCGGACTTAATTTTGAAGACCAAGTTCTCTCTTTATTATTTTTTCTCTTCCTGGGAAATGATTTGCTGGTCTCGTGTAGTGATGAAATTCTTGTGAATATATATTTTATATAGTTATTCTACCAGGTGTAATCATGGTTTACCACTCTTTACATTAAAAAAAGGGTTTACAAATTATAATTCTCTGAAATTAACAAAAGGAAGAAATGGAAGCTGCAGGTTCCATATGTTTCTTGCTGATGTAGTTTCTCAGCTGTTACTGTGTAAATGGTTCTAAAACCATATATAGAACTTTGCAGGTTCATTTGTTATTTTCAAGTGTATTTCTAATCCATTACTCTACTATTCTTTGATATTGCAGCCTGTTCATAAATGGATGATCCGCCATCTATATTTTCCATGTATAAGACATGGTGTGCCCAAGGTAATCAAGCATCTCATCTGTGTTACTGTATCGACTTTGAACTTATGTATTCTAAGCACACTTTAGGAGTTGAAAATTTGTCTTGATGAGTTATGACATTGTCAGTCTATGTTAACCATCTCTGGCTGCCTTTAAAAGGATCATTTAGTGCTGTTGGAATTGAATGAACGTCATTAGTGTTATCCTATTGAATAAATAATAATGTAAATTTTTACTCATAATAATTATGTAAAATCATACTCATAATCACTGTTAAATATTGTTGATATATTATTTTTCTAACTTCTAATTCTAAATATATTTATATATGTACTTATGATTGTGATATTCACAGGGTGTTGCTCTTTTAATAGCCTTCCTCGTTTCTGCTTTGTTCCACGAGGTGTGTAGTTTAGTTCTCTTTTTCTTTATCCTCTTCCCTTCAATAAATCCTTCATTTGTTTCTGGTAGTAAAAGATGCATATGTAAATATGAGTAACATTCTCAATGTCGTCAACAAAGACAACTGAGATTTGCAATCTTTCCTCATGATTTTTCGTCCGAGTGCAGCTGTGCATTGCCGTTCCGTGTCATATATTCAAGCTTTGGGCTTTCATTGGAATTATGATGCAGGTAAAATTATATGGCTGTTACATGTTTTCCTAGGTTTTTTTTTCCGGCAAAACTAACAAAGTTTCCAAGAAAACCAAACTCACATGTAGAATACTGAGAAAATGTTTTGCTGAGTATTGAATCGGTATCATATTTTTGGCTCAATTGTCATGATAATGGATTTTTCCCCCAGGTTCCTTTGGTCCTGATCACTAATTATCTGCAAAATAAATTCAGAAGCTCAATGGTATGTGTGCTGTTTTGAGGTTATTGAAATAGCATTATGTATCTTCCTTTTATATTCAACTTATTGAAAATCTTTCTTAACATTAAAAACATTGTGATTTTCTTCATTGCAGGTTGGTAACATGATTTTTTGGTTCATATTCTGTATTCTTGGTCAACCTATGTGCGTACTACTATACTACCATGATTTGATGAGTAGGAAGGTCAAAACTGAATAAGCTTAAGCAAGCAATTACATCATTAACTCTACATGTGGGTGAGTAATTCACTTATTCGAGAGATATGCTGCTCAATATTGATTTCTGAGGAGGCTATATTCACCTACATATATCTATGTATTCAGTCTCAATACTCAAATCTTCTGTCAATTGTAACAAATATGCAAACAATTTTGAAAGCAATGCACAGGCAATGGTACTGCCAAGTAACACTGTAATAGGTTTCTGTTAATTAATGGAAGAAATGGAATAGCTGTAAATGGTTTGGTTCAATCGGCATCCCTCCATTTTTTAAGTATTATTCTGAGTAGTAAATGTTCTCAAATGAATCCTGCCTAATTCTCAGAAAGTGAAAACTCAAGTACAGTTGACTTCACGTGAAGTTGATACCTGAAAGCTGTTAGATGATTTGACTGATTTAACTAAATTTTCATCTATCAACTCTCAGATATCAACTTCACGTGAAGTCGACTTCACCTGAGTTTTCACATTCTCATAAACTAAATTGTTCTCTCTCTCTTTTTTTAAACAGAAACTTATTAGTCTTTTAACTAAATCTTTTCAGCTGCATGATTGTCTTATTACTCTAAATGTTTCTAAAATATTTTAATACATCAAACACAACTAGCACATCACATGATCCAACTCTAACTCCTAGTGTGCAATTTGATAATGCCGTGCTTCTCACGTGCTACATATTACGTGACGCATTTTCATTTGTTCCTCGTTCCACGCTCAATTAAACTTCTTTCTTTTATTTGGATTTTACAAATTACTAAGAATTTAGAAATAAAAATCTTTTATTAAAAACCCAATTTGTGTAAAATAATTATTTATTAATGATAAAATAATACACAATTAATTATAATTATTTGTGTAAAATTCACTGTTTATAAAAATTAAAATTAAAAAATTATAAAT
>NC_029785.2:137068999-137074593 GCF_000816755.2 Arachis ipaensis | reverse complement strand
ATACCACCGACGCAGGAACAAAAACCATTGTAGTCAGCGCCACCTCGTAGACAGTCGTATATTACTTCGATTAAATTAAATAAAAAGAGAAAAATAAGATTAAAAAAGAGAGGAGAAGAAAAGAAAAATCGTTCGGTGAAAAACATGTCCTAAAGAAACCAAAGCATAGGTTGCTGTTCTCTACAGAAGAACAGAACCCACAACCCCATTTGCAAAAATATTGAATCTTTTCACAGAAAGCGAAGTGAGTGTGTTCCCAAAACAAAGCTTCTGTGCTCTCTCTTCTTCACACATGGAAGATTTCAGATCCAAGTCGTACGGTGACGGAAGGATGCAAATTGAACCATATACTGGACCCACCGGAAACGGAACCACCGCAACCTCCGGCGATGTCCACGGCATGCAAGATCTCCGGTGCTACAGCGCTTCCTATGCCTCATCGGTGCACCCAACGCAAATCCACGTGGCGAACGACCCAAAGTTCAAGAAGGGCAAGTCCACAAACGGGTCAACCTCAAAAAGCTGGAGTTTCAGTGATCCAGAGTTGCAGAGGAAGAAAAGGGTGGCAAGTTACAAGGTTTATGCTGTTGAAGGGAAGCTCAAAGGGTCTCTGAGGAAGAGCTTCAAGTGGCTCAAGGACAGGTGCAATAGAGTTGTCTATGGATGGTAGCTACCTTTTTTGGATGTTCTTTGAAATTCAGACCTTTAATTAAAGGCGGCTCTCCAATTTCGGTGGTGTCCTTTGAATCTCTTAACAAAGTGAGCAACTTTCAGCTCGGTACCTTTTATATATTTATAAATATATATATATAATTGATGAATAATTTATTTGTTTTTGTTTATTTACTCGTTATTACTTATTATTGTTAGTGTTTATTTCTCATGGGTGGAAAGTACATGCCCCTAAGGAATGTAATATGGGAGAGAAATTGTTATTCTGTTTTTCTATTTTGGTTTTCTGTAAAGAGTGTAACCATCTTGTTTTGCTTAAGAACATCACTACTATGTCTTCCTGTTCTAACTCAAGACTGACAGTTAGTGTTGATTCGTTGTTTATATTTGGAAAAATTTGGTGTATGCATGTTGAAATTCATTAATGATAATTGTTGTGCATGTGTATGATGTTGCTAAGTCCCATGAAAACTAAAAATAGATGTGATTCTGGAGGATTCCTTTAGTAGTCCTTCATCCAAAAATTAACGAAGAATTGACCGCATTTCAATGTAGTTTTGGTTCAAGTGCTAGAGTTGAGGTCCACAAAGATAATCGTTTTACTTTTCTGCATGGTAATGATGTAAATCCTGAAAAGGACAGTATAATGTTACTTTCAAGAGTAACATTTTCTGACTTAGTCTCCAAGTCTTCAATAAAGGAAAGGAAATTACAAAATATTGTGACTGTGGATATGCATATTGGCCACTGGATTTTGATTTGGCAGCAAAGTTATACAGGGCAATGGCTTGACAGAGAAATCCATGTTCTGATTCATGTCAGTGACATTTCTGCAGCAAATGATTTTGGCTTTCCCATTTTCGACCAACCTAAGAGGGACATACCTCAGTTTTCCCCACGAGCTTGTTCGCTTCAATATCAACATCGCAGGTTATTCAAAGTTAACCAAACATCTGATTGAACCTTTTGCAATCCGAAAGAGAATTAAGTACTCATTGTACAAATGAAGTTACAGATATTTGCAATATACATAACGTTTAAACGTTCAAGATGGACAGCAAATGCAGCATATCCACAGACAAAGGTTGCTTATTTGAATTATGGTTCTGCAACCCTCGAGAACTGTTGCCAGTTTCACTTCCATTCCTAGTATAGTAGGGTTAAATGGATGGGAATTATAGAGTAATTAAGAGGCCAATAAAGTCTAAGACACTGATCAACCACCCAGAGACAGAAGAGGATTAATGGGCGCGATTCAAATTTAAACATCTGCCAAATATCATAATTTATGAGTATGCCGAACAATCCCACATGCAATTAACAGAAAGCCACGCGTAGTTAGCAACTGATATATACGTTACGTTGATCAAGAGAACAAGAAGAAAATATTAGATGGGTACAATGGTGTTAAGCTTGATAGGAATTTCACAAGGTAGAACATTTTAAAATGCCAAGAGTAACAACCACAGAAAATTACACCATGGGATCTATGGGAATCTTCAAACCTAAAGTAAAATGGCTAATTACAATTTCGCTGGTATTGTTGTTCCTGCCAGCAGCGAGGAGCCAATTTAACCAGTTTTACAGCAAACACAGTCCTTGCTAAAAGCTCATTATTTCAGCTTCGCGGCTTTTCATCGGTATGAGAAGATGAGCAAACAATACAAACCCACATACGCAACTTTTGCAGAAAAAGCTAATAATGAGCCCTCTCATCAGTCTCTAATTGCAAATTCTCCATGCCCCTGACTGCGCTGTCATAATTCCTGGTGTGAGAACCATGCCTACCGGATGCTGTTACTCTCTGGGGTTCAGAAGATCCAACTGGTGAACTTCTTTGCCCGCTTGTAATTCTATGTGCTGCTCCAGGGCTAGCTTCGGTATTTCGAGCACGAATATCTGACTCAGCACCAAATGCGTCACGGCTACCAGAAACAGCAACCCGCCTTGATGATCCACTTGACTGGCCCAAGATGTTGGCACTTGATAACTGCATTATCAAAGGTGATGAATTTATTGATCATGAAGGAGTAAAATAAGGGTTGGCAGCAAATTCCCTCATGAGAAATCAAGCTCAGGAAACAAAGAATCCGTAAAGCTATAATACTTTATTAGGAACCAGATGGAAATCAAGCTCGTATAGCTCAGCATAGGACCCTTGTTAACAGAACATCCAAACGTTACTACCCATATGAGAAACTTACAGAATTTAAAATGGGTCCCGACATTCTCCGCCTTGAAGAATCCACCGAAATCAAACCAGGAGGCCGTCCTTCTTCCCCACCTGTGAGAGACAAGCAACGGAATTAAGAAAATGAGGCAGATTAGGATGTCAGGTACATATCCCTAAAACTTGGGTGAGAAAGACAGACTCTACCTACTGTATAACCTACATCGTCGCATAGCAGTTGAAATAGAGTTGATTGTATTGATGCAGCCCAGTGCACAAGCATCTTGCGTTAAGCAGGATACAGGGAAGGGCAGCACCCAAAGCGACATATAGATTAAAAGATATGAAAGAAGTGTCACTCAAGATCTTCAAGAAAACTACCTGTCTGTCTATCGGGATTAGTAATAACAGCTGGTGGCATTCCAGAACTGGTTCCAGCACTAGGACCCTATATTAAAAATTTAAAACAGAGATATTGGATTTCAGATAACAAGATTCCCAAAAGAGCAAGGATTTTTCTTCTTTGGAAGTAGGTTGGAGAGATGTGTTAAGGGAATGCTCACAATGCCCCGTGCCGGAGGAGTGGCTAGTTGTGATTGCTGATACTTCAAGATGGTCCAGTCAAACACATAATCAAACTGGAAACCTGTCCAGCCAATTTCATAACGAAAGCAAATTGATAACACGGTCCTACAAAGGATGAAATGTAAACTATACAGGTATGGGGAAAAAATGGTAGAAAAGTGAGACAACAGGTATCCTGTTTGTTATGACAATAACAGCAAACCTTCACGAATAAAGAGGTCGCGAAATATCCTTTTGAGATAAGCATAATCTGGCTTATCATCAAACCTTAATGAGCGGCAGTAGTGGAAGTATGATGCAAATTCAGTTGGATAGCCACGACATAGTGCCTGGAATATCAACAAATTCAGTATATCTTACAAAGACAAATAAAATATGCATTAGAAGGGATCAATTGTAATATAGCTCACTTCAATTGAGGTAGAAACTTTTTTTTCACTGATTTTCTCGTACTTTTGTTTCTTTGTTCCAGCTTTAAGTCCCTGCCAAGGAAGACTACAAAAGAAAACAAATGAGACAATGTATTTAGTATGGACAAACATTGGGTATGGGAGAGACTCAAGAGACAACAGTAATTACCTTCCTCTCAGGAAGTACATCAAAACATAACCAAGAGACTCTAAATCATCTCTGCGACTTTGCTCTAACATCAATTACAAGAGAAATATAGGCAGCAAGTACCTGTTAGAGAACAAAATCTTTCCATTTTATAGTACAAATGTCATAATCAATATATATAACTCATACCAATGCCAAGGTGAGTATTCATGCTAGCATATCTTGCAGTTCCAGTCAAATTCTTATTTTCCCTGAAGTAATTAAAAAGTGAACGGATTATACATAATGGATATCCAAACAGTTGTGGGCAAAATGTATGCTAACTTACTACACCATAAAAGGGAAGACAAAATATCAAGAAATCTAAAAGCATCTCATGTACAACAGAACCTCCAACCTGTAAGGAATGTGTTGATGGGTTGAACTATCTCTGTATTTCTTAGCCAAACCAAAATCAATAGCATAAACCTACATACAGTCATAAACATATACATCAACATTGAACTAATAAATACCAACATGTATAAACGTACAATACATCAAAAGTAATCATGACAACAATATTAGATACCTGATTCGCACGCCTTCCTAGGCCCATCAGAAAATTATCCGGTTTAATATCCCGATGTAGAAATGATTTAGAATGGATGAACTCGACACGGTTGATCTGGATAACAAAATATGAATAAGTACTTTAAGGGGGAAAAAAACCTTGAATAATAATATATAATTGATATAAAATTTTACAAAGCAGAGCAGGGCCCACCATTTGATCAGCAAGCATAAGAACAGTCTTTAGTGACAGCTTTCTACTACAAAAGTTGAATAGATCTTCAAGACTAGGTCCAAGCAGATCCATCACTAGAACATTGTAATCTCCCTCCACCCCAAACCATCTAACATTTGGAATTCCAGCTGGCAAGACCAAATTCAATTAAGACTAAAGGGAACTTCTGTACTCCTTGCAGGACGTATGTAAAAAAAAAAAAAGTAAAAAACAGAAGAAAAAAACAAAAAGTATGAAGGCAGTAATTACTTCCTCCTTGTAGAATTCTGTATAATTTGGATTCGTAAAGCAACTGAGGATGCTTTGTCTTGACATTTTCCTGAATCAAAAGGGCATCAAACAACAGTAAGAACTAAGAAAGATCAACAATTAAGCTCTAGTGTGTGCAAAGATATCAACAATCCGGTTATTACTCCATCAAACAAATACAAAATGAGAAGAAGAGTTTATATTGAGATTCTTTTATCTAGTCAATAGAAGTAAACTTCCAGCTCAAAAAAAGTCTTAAGGAATTCAAAAGGCTATCCAAGCAAAGAGGGGTTTTAAAATGATCAAATATCTTTCAACTCCAAAACCCTCCCCCGAAAAGAGAGCAGGATAGCTCATTGAGGACATAATTCAGTGCAGAAACTAATTTTACATCAAATCACTGTGAACCAAATTCCCCCAAAACCCAGTTCGAACTTCTAGAATTCATTGAAAGAAAGAAGTACTCAATGGTGAACAGAACTTACAAGCTTAATTGCAACTTCTTCGTTAGTCTGAATATTAGTACCTGCAGCACAAACAAACTCATTAAAACACTCACAAACTATGAACATG
>NC_029785.2:137064363-137068776 GCF_000816755.2 Arachis ipaensis | reverse complement strand
GTTACCAACACGAGGTTCCATTCACGAGAGAGAGAGAGAGAGAGAGAGAGAGAGAGGAGTATGGAACCCTAAGCTAAATAGTAGTAATTAAGAACCCTAATTCTGAAAAAGTAAAGTCGTCAAATGACATCCATAGTCAGAACCCGGAGCTACCAACTCGTCAATCTAGCAGAAGAGGGGAAAAAAAAAGGAATGATAGGGTATGGTACGGTGTGAGATCTAGGCTCACGGATATTTCGAATTGACGGTGAAATTGTAACAGAAACAGTGAGTTAAAGATAAGAAAAAGGATGGAGAGTGAAAAATTGTAGGGTTAGGTCAAAAGAAAAGTGAGAAACTAAGAAGAAGAAGAAGAAGAAGAAGAAGAGTGTGGTGTTTCTCTCTCTTGCATTATGTTATGGACCTTCAAGTTTGATTCAGTGCAACCAACACCATTCTTGCAACCGTCCCTTCTTTTCTTCCTCTTTTCATTTTCGAAGGACCGAATGCGTGTCCACGCGTGTTCCGTACGCACTGCTCACACACGGAACAAGCTTTTCGCGCTGGTGCCCACTGTCACGTGATCTCACGGAGCGTAATTCCCACGTGACGTTATTGCGGGTACGATGTAACTGTCGTTTTGGTCATCTTTATTTTATTTTCTTTTTTTCAAAATTCAAATTTTTAAATTAAATTAAAAATTTTGAAATTTTTTTTTTTACCAAAAATAAGAGATTCAAATCCGCAACCTTTTAATTGAGTATGGAGAGACTATATCATTTGAGCTATTACTCATTGACAATTTTAAAATTGTATTTGGCTAAGAGGTGGCAAATAATTTCAATATCAGGTGCCTGTCAAAATAATTAAAAATGAAAGGTCATATAATTTTGGCGAATGGTAAGAGTAGTAAATTAATTGTACTCTAGCTTCTATATATTGAGCATTTATACTCATCCACGTGTATTGTTGTGTTGATATTTTTGGTTTTGAACTATATATAGTGGCAGTGATGATTTTTTCTATGTTATTAATAGATTTTGTGAATGATATCCGCAGGAGAATAATTATGTCTTGGAGTATTGGGACAGGTACAAGCTCATTGGACGAAGGAATTTGAGTGTGTTTCAGGGGAAGTGCATATTGCCAAATTTGTACAAAAATTCGTTGTTATTTACTTTCGTACAAGTTAATTTCTTCTTTCATCATACTTATCGTTTATTTATTTACTTTATTTTATTGAAATTAACAGCTTAAGATGTCTATAAAAACGTAACACGAATTGTTTAAAAACTTTAAATGTCTTTATGAAGCACAAGAACAAATTTGGTCAACATAATGTAAAGAATGAACAAATTGGTTCTCTGTTTCTTTCTGGCTTCCCAAAAAACAATGAGAAAAAAAAAATGGGTGAAGCATCCAATGTGCCACGCTAAATCCAATCCTAAGAAATATTAATACAAATTCTTACATTAAAATGAAAAAAGAAATAAAGAATGAAAGAAGATTTGTGGTTAGTTCCTCTACTCTCATCCACCAAGATTTCTCAGTTTTATTGGGCCTTAACTTGCAGCTGGGATTGGGTTTCTTGGGCTTGGTAATCCCATATATGCAAGCCTAGGGGACATTCTAACTTTTGGGCTGGGCCTAGGTGATGGAATTGGGCCATAGTTAGTAACGCGTGAAGAAGTGGGCCTTGGAGACAAATGGACATGCTCCAACGCTCTTGATTGAAGGTGTCCAGGGTAGTCACGCACACACCCAATACGAGGCCCAGCCCCAGTTGACCACTTGCAAGACAACCTCTTTGAGAGGTTTAATATTTGGCCACCCTCCTTATTGGTTGGTACAATGTTGCTCTCATTCTCATTATTAATTGCAGTTGTAGCAGGTACTGATTGTGATTGGTTAGTGAATGAATTAGTCCCAATCAGTGATGGAGTATCATCATCTATTGCACATCTCTGCATAAACCCAAAACAACATAATCTAGTAAGTGACATGTCCAATTTTTTTTTACAGGTAGTGTTTGATAGAGAAATAGAGACGAAAAAATTGAGATTAATAGACATAGATTAAAAGACAGAAATTGAAATAAATCTCAGTATTCTGTTTAGTGTAAAATGGGAGACAGAAATTGAAACAAGAATAAAATTCTAATTTAATTTGCACAAAAGGTAAAATTGGAATTAATTAACTGAAATGAGGGTATTTTAAGTATAAAATGTTATTAAAGTTTCAGTCTTCATCTCTAAAAATTTTAGTCTCCTGTGTCTCCACTTTTTGGAAGTACTGAAATACTGAAATTTTAAAGACAGAGACAGAAATTTTAATACCAGTCTCTAAACTAACAAACATGATACTGAGTCTCGGTCTCTCAGTCTCTGTCTCAGTACCTCAAAACAAATGCTACCTTAAGTCGCAACAACCAATCATGAATCAATACATACCTTCACATTGGATAGGTCTACATTGTTGTCTTCAAGAAAGCTTATGAACTCTTTGAAGTTCTCTTCAGTAGGGTGGTAGTGACCACTATAAGGCCAAATTGCCTGTAATGTGTACAATATGTCAGAAATTTTCTTATTCTAACAGAACAGTTGTCTTCATGCGAAGATATTAGTTGAGAATCGTTAAATTCTTACTATTATCTAGATGTATGCAACTTTTCACCTTAATAAAATCATGTATGTATGTATGTACCTCAAGGACACCGCGACGAGCAACTAATCTGCCAGCTGCTGTGGTGGCACCACCAGAAAGAAAGCTTGAGTGCTGAAAGGTACCCTTTTGTTTTCTTCCAACATACAAAGACCTTGTGGTGCTCAAAACAAATATCCATTTTGACTTTTCATCAGTATCCACAACTCTCCCATCTTGTTTGTACACAAGCTTCCCATTCTCAACAATCACTTCATATTCTTCCCTTTCATTCTGCAACAATCAATCAACACCCAATGTTAGATCATACCATACACTTAAACTTCATATGCTCTAATAAGTATTGTTATGAATTTATTAAATTATTCTTCTACCTTAACCCATGACAAAAAAAATGAAAAAATAAGCGCGTAGAGCGCAATAAGATTGATCTTTAGAGGGCGCGTAGAGCGCGATAAGAGTGCAGATGGAACTGATAAAACAGAATGCAGATTAAATTGTTGAAACAGAATGTGTAATTGAATTTATGTATTCTGTTAGGCTGAATTTCTGGGCCATAAGACTTCTTTATTATTGTCATGGATTAAGGTGGAAGAATAGTTTAATAGAATTAATTAACAAACTCACAGGTCCAAGATACTTGATGCACTGGCGTTGCAGAGTGGTCCTTGGACATTTCTCAAGATTTATTTCCTTGCCATCTCCAATATCCAACCTGCATAATTGCATATCCATATACAAGCTTAGAATACACCACTCTTCTCTCCTAATGAATATGATGAATGGGGAATAAACAAGAGAGTTTACCAGTAGAAAAATGGCTGAGTGCTCTGGCTTTCAAACCAAATATCATAGTATATGTGTAGATTATGTCCATAGCGATGACGAGGGTCAATCTGTAACACAAGAAGTATACGTGTAAATTATTTAACGTTTCTCAACTATCAACTTCACATTAAAAAAATAAGTAACTTACAGCTTCAAGCCAATGTTGAAGTGCTAATTTTTGTGCCTTTTCATCCTTGGATAAACCTTTTCCAACCTTAGCAGCTCTTGTTCTAGCCCTTGCCCACCTTGACACAGCGGTTTCCGGCTTCTCCACATCAAAAAAGGAAACTGAACTTCTCTTGAGAGCAGCAAAATCCAAAGCCTTCCACCATAGCTCCTCAACAACAACTGCACAATCTGCAAGGTTTCTTCTAGTGCGGTAACTCTTATACACTTTTTGGAGTTTTGTTGCAGCAGCATCAAGTTCACTCACTGGCCTAGGTGAAGAGAAAACCACTTCCTGAGGCAGAGAAAGCAGAGGAACTTCTCTCTTAACAATGGAAGAAGAAGAATCATGATCCATTTTCTCCTCCTTATGTTGAACAAAGGAGTAGCTTCTTTCAAGAACCACATTCTGGGGTCTGTGTTCCCTCAAACGCCTTGAACGTGTGACATTATTAGAATCAGAATCATCAGCTTCTCTTTTGTTGAAGCTTGATGATGCTCTCAGAATCAAAGCTCCATCTTTGGAAGCAAAAGTGATGTTGAAAGGTACATCAATGAGTGAAGAGTATGTAACAACTTCTTCCCAAGCCGATTGGAGTAATGAAAGTGATAATCCCATATATAATTTAGCTGCAGAAAATTAAAAATCTTAGACTCCAAAATCCAAATCAAACAGATGAAATGAAATACAGAACAAATGCATTACCTTTCTTATGTTATGTTAATATTGTTGCTGAATATGATTGTGTGTATTGATATATATATATATATATATATAGA
>NC_029785.2:137063987-137064288 GCF_000816755.2 Arachis ipaensis | reverse complement strand
GGTTGAATCAATGGAAATTAAAGGGGTGTTCAAAAACGTGTCAAGAAGTGAAAAGAGTTTGAATTCAACAGTGTGGAATTAAGGGGAATAATGAATGAAGCAAAAAGGGGTTTGGTGAATGGATTAATATATATGAAGTCCTTGAGAGAGGGTTGAGTTTCTTGTTGTGCACGGCGATGTATAGGAGCAACCTATGACTTTGTTTATAATGAATTCAAAGCTGTGTGCTTTGAATTACTTACTTTGCACTTTATTTTCTTCTTCTTCTTCTTTGAGGGTCAGAGTGAGCAAAGGAACATGC
>NC_029785.2:137062694-137063962 GCF_000816755.2 Arachis ipaensis | reverse complement strand
TTTAATTCTAGTAAACTGTGATTTCGTGTTTTTTTTTTTTTTTCCTCTTAACACCCTATTCAAAGCATGCTTGGGCTTTTTTTATTTAAACAAAATAAATTAACAATCTCGCTAGGTTACCAACAACATTTCTGTCAATTTTTACCAACTCTTATTTATAATTGTATTTAATGAAAGTGTCTGTGGATATGTCTAACAAAAATATCTTTTTTATGACTATGTTTAATAGAAGTGTCTTTATAGATATATTTTTTGAATGTATCTTTTTATATATGTGTTTAAAATATAATAATTAATTATTGTTAGTAATAAATTGACAGATAATATGTTGGTACCCTATACTTTTTTATAAATTAATTATTTAATTAAATAATTTTTTAGAATTTTACCGTTTTAAACATTTAGATATAATTTCGCTCGCATAAAGAATAAAATTGCATATTACAAAAATTACGCAATTAGGTAGCATTTGAAGGAGAGATAAAGATTGAAAAACCGATATTGAAAGACAGAGACTAAAAGATAGAGACTTAAATAAGAATGAAAGTCTAATTTAATTTGCACTCTAAAATTTTAGAAATAAAGACTAAAATTTTAATATTAATTTTTAAACTAATAAATATGATATTGAATCTTAATTTTTTAATTTCTGTCTCAATATCTAAAAATAAATGTTATAAAAAGCGTATGATTAGGCTTTTTTTTTTTTTGCCAGCTTTCTTAAATTTAAAAAATTAACAACTTAAATTTTTAACATTTTTTATTAAAATGATAATAACCAGATATAGATGAGATGAGTAAGTTGTTAGCAGCTAGGAGTTTTAATTTGTAAATAATAGTCAACGAACTCGGTACCAAGTTGATGAGATCAATCACTGCCCGCGTTTGTGGTTGTTTGGAATAATAAATTCTCAAATTATTATTTATTTTCTTATTTTTAATATTGGTGTGGCTGTTACTTTGATCACATTCACTTATTCACATCACTGCTCAAATTTTATAATAAGTAATATATTCACATCACTGGTTTTGATCTACAATAGTACCATTCGTACTGATGCTTTTAATGGAAGTGTCATTATGTCAGATTATCAACTATATATATATATACGCATTGACATTAGAAATATCATTGAGTCAAGAACCGACAATTGTGTTACAACTTGAGGCTAAGAAAATAATAATTATTATTATTAGTTCATACAAAATTAAGTAAATAATTAATACTTATATTATACACTACTATACTATCAATTATCTAGTATATA
>NC_029785.2:137056220-137062571 GCF_000816755.2 Arachis ipaensis | reverse complement strand
AATTCTAGGATTTTTTATTATAAATAAAAAATTATTATTTAAAAAAAAATAAAAAATATTATTTATCAAGATACAAATTTTTTTTTTACATCACATGTAGATCGTCCAATGAATAAGCGAACTATGCTAGTTTGTGGTATGGAATTTAAGACTGCGTTTATTTCTAAGAATATGATAAGATAAGACACTGACAATAGGATAGGATAAGACATTGATGGACAGAGACACAAAATTTTATATTCTTGAATTCTGTTTGATGATAAACTAGAACAAATGATGAAAATTCAATTTATTCTCATTTTTTTCATTCAAAAAATTTAAGATGAAAAATATAACAATAAAAAATATAATTATGAAAAATTAATAAGAATAATGAAAGAAAAATAAAAAATAAGTTGTTTCTCTTGTTAGTATTTCTGTGTCCTTCTTGTTAGGATGGACACAAAATACACTAATTCAGTGTCTCTGAACACATTATTTCTATAAATGTCTCATCTGCCAAACATAATTTTATATCTCAATGTCCCTAATGCAGCCCAAATGTCAACACCATGGACATTGTGTTTAATCTTTTTAGTAAAATTTTATATATATAAAAAAATAAAAAAGAGATCAGAGAAGTTTTGTCAATGCTTAATTAGCTACGAAAGGTTGCGTGTGTGTGAGAAATTTTAAAGTTTGCGTTCATATATTAAAGCTTTTTTTCATAGACAAAACCTACATGAACCAATTGAGGTCTATTGCTAACAAAAAGTAAACGTAGGATTCAACTCCGAAACTTGGTAGAAATAATAATCACTTGTGAGTTTAAATTGGTAGGATTCTTCTTTATTCTCCCATTATCTATACTTGTTACACAAGAGAGACAGAGACTCAAGTCATGGTAGTTAAGAATGACCCCTTAACAACTTGCTTTTAGTAATGCTTCTTGGTTCTTACGTAGATTAATTCAGCCATTTCAGACGTGAGAATCAAATTATTGGTTGAAGACAGTGACGACTCATAATTCTTATGGATTTCTTAGATCAGTTTGGATAAATTCATAAATAATTTTTTTTTATTTTTAATTTATGAAAAATTACGATATTAATGTTTAGTATAATTTTTAAAATTAAATTGTAACTCTTGAAAAAACTATTAAAATCTCTATAGAGAAGTTAAAAGAAATGACTTCTCTTTAATATAAATTTTCGTATCATTCTTTTTTAACAATAAACACTTTTAAAATTAAAATACCAAAAATAAAATACTTATTTATAAGTTACTTCTAATATAAATATTTATTGTTTAAACTCTTTATCAAAAAGAGCTTAATTAAGTTATTTATTCAAACCATGTGTTTGTTTGGGCGCCATTAAATTGATAAAAACAAAAAAATCTTTTTTTAATGAATAAAAAAGTTTTTTTTTTATTTTGTAGTGTGTTTGACAAATTTCTAATAATAAAAGTAAAAACATTAAGAAAATTGAAAAAAAATATATCTTTTTTTGAAAAGCTACAATTTATATTTTTTTAAAAGATTTTTTTTTAAAGATGTTTTTTATATAATAAACGAATAAAAAAATACTTTTATCTTATTTTATCCAAATATAATTGATAAATAAAAATATTTTTTTATAAGAGATATCCAAACAAAAAATTATTTTTATTTTTATAAAAAATCTTTTTTGAGAATGAGTTCTAAACAAGTCCTATACCTTGTCGGTATGCTAGTGTTACTATGAATGATTATTAAATATTAACTACTAAAGTTAACTGAATAATTTAAAGGATATGCACTTATAAGATGTTTAATAATTTTTCTTTCTTTTCCCCTTTTGCCAAATATAATGGCTTAGTCCATTTAGCTAGTCTTGATATTCCATCATAGAGTTTATTTTAGGAGGGTGTAAAAAGTAAAAACATGGTTTATAAATAATAAAAGTTAGTTTTGAATATAGTGATGTAACTAGAAAATAATAATGCATATAGTGATGTCAAAATCATCAAGAAAGATAAAGGTACTACTACTGTGTTGTACGTTGTTTTAATGTGGATGGAAAAGCTTTAATAAAAGAAAACACGATTTAGCAAGGATCACGTTCTTTGGTGGGTCATGTTATGCAAAAATAAAATAAAATTTTATTTTACATGGACTAGTTTTTGGGATATTCTCAATGTGCTAAGTGCTAACATACACGTGAGTCAGGTCAATATGGTCAAATATCAATACCATTCTATTCTTTTCAATCTTCATCTTTTTTTTTTTTAAGCATGGAAAATTATTGTTGCACTTTTCTAAAGCCACGTACGTTTTGGGTATCTTCCTTGCTCCTTCTGTTTTATAAGAAGAAGGAAGGAGATCATCATGTGGCCATAGGGATTTTCTTAAACAAAATTTGTAGATATACATATTATTGTATATGTGATCGGTTAATACGTATTACATTAAGTAATTGGATCAAATATATTAAACTATTTGTTCAAAACTATTTTTACTCTTCTGACTTGATGAGTAGTTATTACCTTATCAAAATTTATTAAAAAAAAAAATTGGAGATACGATCTTTTTGTTTCGAGTTTTTAATGTTTCAAGTTTGTTATTATTAGTGAAAAATGTACATATAAAGACTCTCTTAATTAATATGGGTCGCAACTCGCAAGAGACACTAAGTTAAATATTATACTCGACTGCATGTATTTAAAATAGGGATTTGGATCATCTAAATTTTGAATTTTACTTTAGAGAGTAAAATTTAATCTTTCATACTTGAATGGTTTCTCTCTCATATTTTCTCTTGAAGGCGATAGCTCTTTCAATGGGAATTGGAACTTTTGAGTCAATTGCATGAGGTTTTGAGACTTGTGAGATTAGTACATAACAGAGAGGATAGAGTGGTGTGAAAATATGATAAGTTAGGTATTTTTACAACTAATTTATTTGTGCAGATGATTTAGGAGGAAATGCTCTTAGAGGAGGTAACTAGCTACAGCTTCACTAGGACTGTTTGGAAAGGGCTGGTTCCACAAAGGGTGGAGCTATTTGTCTGGTTTGTTCTGATAGGAAGAGTGAATACAAAGGACAGGCTGAGCCGGTTTGAAATCATCAGTCAGGATGATATTATTTGTATTTTTTGTAATAATGAGGTGGAACATGTACATCACTTGTTTATAGGTTGTGCATTTGCTTAGCAGGTGTGGAGTGCTTGGATTTCTGCCTTTGGCCGATAATGGTCTTATCCGAGATCGATGAAAGAGTATTTTCTAAGTTGAACAGAAGAACCGAGGAGGGTGGAGAAGCGTAATCAGCGGCTGAGGTGTTTCTGTGCGATCGTCTGGAACATATGGATGGAAAGGAATTGGAGGATTTTCCAGCACACAAGTAAAGATGTTGAAGAAATTATCAACATGACTTCGAACAGTGCCTACGAGTGGAACGGTGTGAATCCCTTTTGTTGTTGATGGCTATGTTGGAGATGACATGGGGACTGTATTTGTGTTGTTGTGGTTTTGTTAACATGTATTTTAGTTTGTGTGGTTTGTTTGCTCCACTATTATTGTCTTGAGCTGTTTGCTTTCAAAAAAATTTTTCTCTTGGTCTCATTCACTTATAAAATAAAATGGTGAGAGATCAAATTTTACTCTCTAAAGTGAAATTCAAAAATTTAAAAGATCCAAATCCTCAAAATAGTACATATATGTAAAAAAGTTGTGATGTTATGAATTCTTTTCCTTAATTATGTTGCTCTAGGACTATGAGCTATTTTTTAAGTTTACTTGATCTATGAAAATGAATTATTCTTATTTTCATGAGTTACTTGATGTTTTATTGTGATATATCTTATTTATGATCTTAGATCTATATATAATTAATACTGTAATGTTCTCTTTAATAATAGAATAATAGTTAAAATATAACAATGAAGTTTATAAACTTAAATTATTAGGTATTAAAATGAATGATAAAAAATTACTGAATTAATATTCTCTTTAATTAGAACGCGTCTAATTTTTTTTTGGAATTTAAAAAAAATACTTAATTATCAAAGCGATTCTTTGAAACATCTCATACTCTTATTGAATCCAATTTTTGGTATTGGACTTGTAGAAATAACCTAAAACACTATCTAAGTATCTTACATCCATTTCGAGGCATGCATTTTATGTAAATATTCACTAAGTTTCCAAGTGTTCAATAATCATTTAAAACTTAAAATGTTAATTTGTCTATAAATATTACATTTGAGAATTTTAATACATACTGTTCATCATATATAGGTGTATTGTTGATCAAACTCTTAAACATGTATGTAGGCATAATAAGATATAAAATAATATCTTCTTAATTAAAACAATTTTTGAATAAAGTCTGCGGTCATATATAATGTAACTTCAAATTAAATCTACATGTTTGGTGGTATCTTGCAAACAGTCAAGTATAAATCATATAGGAAAAATTCTTTGATGGCTATAAAAATTATGTCGTCTAATTTATTTAAAAGTAAAAATAAAATAAAGTGGGATTTTATATATAAATATATAATAATATAATATAATTTATTTTGATAAGTGATGTTAGTATATTCATAATATTTTTGTTTATTAATTTGTTATGCCGTGCATTCAAATATAAACTATTTAAGGTGAAAACTCAGGTGCAGTCGACTTCATGTAAAGTTGATAATTGAAAGTCGTTAGATAAAAATTTAGTCAAATCAATCAAATTATCTAACTACTCTCAATGATCAACTTCACGTGAAGTCGACTGCATCTGAGTTTCCACACCATTTAAATGATGCTAACAACTCTCTTCTAGCTAGTGTATATTTTCGTCACGCTACAATAAATTTATACATTTGACTTTCAACTTTTTGTCCTTATTCTCAATCAGCGGCATTACTATTTTTTTTTTTTTGGTTTCCCACGGTATCCCTCAACCCGGCAGGTCAAGGACTAATCCGTCGCGGTACTGAGCTCCATTTAAGGGTTTGCCGCTGGCCAATGGGTTGCTGCATGCACAAGGCGGGATTCGAACCCCCGACACTTGCTTAAGCGGACTAGTGAGCTAACCACTAGACCAACCCAACTTGGTTAGCGGCATTACTATTTTATTCACTAATTTGATGTCAAAACTCAAAACCGCTAGCAGCCCTTCTTACATAACATTTCGTAACCATGAATCCTGTACCAAATATTAAAGAATAATGGCATTAATTTATAGTCAACATACATTAACCTAATTAAGTATACTTTTATAGTTTTATATAAAATGTTAGTTGTGTTTCCAAGTCATACAAATAAGTCGTCGGTGATTTGGTTTAGAGGGTACGTATGTTTGATTTTCTTATCCTTATTCTTATCTGCTTCACAATCAATACCACATTACAACTTGTGTTTTGTCTCCACAACTTGCCTCTTACATATATGAGAGAAAAATTAATACAAATATATATAGATAGAGTTTGGTAGAATATTCGCTATTACTATAATATTCAAAGTGAATTATCAAGAAATTTACGTGGCAAAAGGCATAAATGTGGAGCAAGCCGACAGAATGAAAGGGCCATGCCATGCATGCAATGATTCATTAATCATTATTGTTTATTTGTTGATCGATTTCATTTCAATAACTAGCTAGTAGACCCCTTAATAGGATCAAATTATTAGGTAGCCATTCAAATTATTAAAAGAGGAGATAGGATACAACAAGGTTATGGGTTTGGTGATTGGAACAAAATACACAAACATAGAACCAACTTGGTTTGGTCGAGTGATCAGCTCACTTGTCCGCTTAAGTAAGTATTGGGGTTTGAATCCTGCCTTGTGCATGTAGTAATTCATTAGCCAGCGGCAGACCCTTAAATGGAGTTCCGATCCGCGACGGATTAGTCCTTAACCTGTCAGGTTGGAGGATACCGTAGACAACCAAAAAAATACACAAACATAGCATATATATAGGGTTAATACTCGAGTTGTTACTGTAAGACTGGTATATATAGGCATCTTCCCATCAATCCACATTAGCAGATTATGAGTGTAGCACCATTTGAGCATAAACCGCTATAGGGTGTAGTGGTTTATGAGTAACGCAACTCTCAATGTAATTTGCGGTACCCTGTAGCGGATTACGTGCAATTGAGTTCCGCTACAGGATGTAGCGAATTATATATAGTTGCGTTTATTGTATCTACGTCTGAAAATTGCTAATGTTGTATTTGCGTAAAAATTTTGCTCATTCATTTTATTTGCGTAAATTACCCTGAAATATCCGTTAATTAGAACCAACACAAATTTTTTTGTGCATATATTTTTACCTTGCTCCTCAAGAATAAAATAATATCTTTAATTAATATATATTATATATATTTTTAC
>NC_029785.2:137050096-137056186 GCF_000816755.2 Arachis ipaensis | reverse complement strand
ACTTGAAATTTTTTCCATAAAATAATATTTTTTACTCGGAGCTAGCTATTGCTATTAGCCGCCACAGAATGAGTCTATGAATTAATGCTATAACCTTTTTTTTTTCCTTTGGACTTGTTGCCATAACATTTCAAGTAATCAAATGTCTCGATTATATTCCGAGATCAACGTAAAGCCTAAAAAAAGTCAGCAGTAAATATCTTGAATTTGTTAATATCTCCGTTGTATCTATTTGATTTGATGTGTTTCTACTTTCTAGAGTAGTACTAATAATACTGAATTAATTTATTAAGGTCCATGGAATATATACTGTTATGTCAACTAGTTATTAAGAGCAAGTGATAAGCCTTATACATCTACATCAATTAGTATGAAAATTCTGTTATTATTTGTCATCTTAAGATCACAAATTATTTATATAGCCTCTAACCTATACAATATATCTTTTTAAATAATGTTGTTTATACTCTGACCCAACGCTAAGGCCTAGGACCTAATGAGAGGCCCAATTCAAAGGATTGACTCTCATCTTTCACCGACCTTCCCCTAAGAAGTCGAGGACGAAGATTAGCTGACAGATAACACTCATTCAAATAAGTAATTGTCCCTTAAATCTCTCAACCCACTTCCAGGATCCATATCCCAACCTCCCTAAGATAAAGGGACAGTTATTCCCTTAATCCCTTCCAAAGGTGGAACTACTCCAACGGTGGTTATTGATTCACCACTATAAATACACTGACACCTCTCAGTCCCAATACTCTCTAAATCTGCTTACACTCTTGCTGACTTAGGCATCGGAGTTCCCATTCTCTCACACTCACAAGTCGGACGGAGACCCCCAAAGATGCGAACCCGATCGGAGGCTTCCTTCCTCAAACGATTGGGCCAACCCAACGAGTCCAGCCCAATAATCTCCGGTTACCCAAGGTAACAAATGTATTTTAAAGATTTCTAATGATTTTTTTGTAAAAGAAAATGACAATAAAATCATAAGATAGATACTATATATGAAAACTTGACTACTTAGCAAACCAAAAAGAAAAGGAGAATATCATTGTTTTTGTTTTGGTAGTGACAGAAGAGCGTGAAATAAAAAAAACTGTACCTAGTAATGGGTCATTGGGTCCATTCCGATAAATGGCCCAATATGTCGAAGAACACAATTAATTTAGGTTAGTTTAATGTACACCAAAAACAAATTGAGGTTAGTTTAATACCAAAATAAAAAATTGAGGTTAGGTAGTTGGTTAACTGATTCACGTATAGACGAGAATACGTCACTAAATTTTTTGAATAATTTTAAAGTTGTTCTAGCGTTCTTGCTATAACTTTAGGGTTAGTAAACATGTAATATTAAAATATTTTTAAGAAAATATAGAAAACTAACCTTAAATTAGTTAATATTAAATAATTTTAATTTTAAAATTTAAGATTTAATATTAAAAAATTATAATTTAAAAATTCAAAATCTCAAATAAACAAAACGATTTTATAAAAATTTATTATTTAACGTTCTTATAATTGAAGCATTTTTTTTGAAGGATAATTTATGCATGTTAATATTACTTTAAGGAAAAAGATCCTCTAAAGTGACAATGTTAGTAAAGTGGTAAAGTGATACTTTAATCACTTTTAAATTTGTAACATTTATTATCTGTGAACCACATTATCTTAATCCAATGGTAATTAATAGCATACTTTTTTCTCTAAAGTGACAGAACAACTTTAGAGGAGTCGGATCCCTACTTTAACAACGGAAAAGATAAACATAAATTAGCTTACTCATGGGTCATGACCCTAATAAACGCTAGTACTAACTACTAAGAAAGAACAAACCAACTTGGTTAGCCGAGTAGTTGCTCACTTGTCGACTTAAACAAGCAGTTTGGATTTTGCCTTGTGTATACAGCAACTCATTCACTAGTGACAAACTCTTAAATAAGTTTAGATCCGCAACAGATTAATAATTGACCTGTTAAAATTGAAAAATAGTGTGGATAAAAAAAATATTAAGAAGTAAGAACATCGAAATGTTTGAATTTTTTATTCCCAATAGCAGACAAAAGAACCCTTACTCGTAATAAGCGCTTGATGAAGTTTAAAGTGATTTGATGTTATTACTAAAATAGTGGAAAGTGAAAATACTGTGAATCTTGAGAGTCGGCAAGAGAGTCTTCTAAGTTATAATGCATGAACCTATTAGAGTGTCTCTTGTGAAATACAAACCTTATCGACATTGATTACATCAGAGTCCCATCAAAAGGGAAATAACACGCGGCCACTATCAATTTTGAACTGCATTAATGCTACCAAAATTCAAAATGCACACTGCTAAGTATACATGATAATTTAATTTATTATTATTATTACTACTACTGTTGTCATCACTGGCGACCAGGAAGCAATACTTGTCCACCAACCAATTGGTTGTTTTTTTATGCTTCGGGAAGCATAATTTGTCCACGTGTTGTATTTACTTCTGTTTCTACATTTACAGATAAAATAATGATTCTTGATTCGCACCTACTTTGATCTATATTTGTTTCATAGTACATTTGTCTCCATCAAAATATTGGAGGACATTGCGATTTTCGTTGACACTCTAGAATAGTTACATGGATACGTAAATTCTTGGGTGAAAACTCAGGTGAAGTCGACTTCACGTGAAGTTGATATTTGAGAGCCGTTAGATGAAAATTTAATCAAATTAGTCAAATCATCTAACGGCTCTCAAATATTAACTTCTCAAATCATCTAACGGCTCTCAAGTATTAACTTCACGTGAAGTTGACTGCACCTAAATTTCCACCAAATTATTGTCTTGTGTTACATTTGTTGCATTATTACAGTGGATTTGGAGGTTTACTTGTGCAGCAGTAGCAACTTAAACTAGTTAGAGTTTTTTTCCATTTCCATTATTACATCCTTCTTTAGTAAACCAAGCTACTAAAATTTACAACAGCATTCTCTAGTATATTACATCAGAGGTTATTAATTAGGAACTACTTCAACATACGAGGCTAAGGTATGAACAGGCTCATATGCGAATTCCTACACCAATAACTGAGTCCTAACACCAAGGAAACAAAGGAAACACAAGGATCGGAGTCATGTGATCACTGCTTTTGAAAGCTAGCAATTGAAGAGCCTTAAAATATTGAGCTCTTCTCCTTTTGGTTGTAGTAGAGATGTGCACAAACACCCTCTTGCAACCTGCAAACAACAATGATGAATGTGATGCAGATTACTCAAAATCAAACAAAATGATTTGATTAGTTTTGAGTGTTATTAGTTATTACCATTGTCAAGGCATTCATTTATGTAAAGATTCAACTAGTTTGTCCCCACTAAGCCACCAGCAGATGCAGAACCAACCCAATCTGTTGGCTTAGTAATCAAATCCTCCAACTCAAGATAAATATTTGAGTCATTCACATCAAGTTCTTCATCAGCACCACCATTATTTTCCCCCAATAGGTTCTCTGTCATGGCATGATAAGCAGAAGGTACATCACCACCCCTTGAAAAGCCATAGCTTCTCAAGCCTTGTACCTTGTTGCATAACTCACCTTCCAGAGGAGAAGGAACAGTTTGCTCTATCTTATTGCTAGTGTTCATCACATTTTCAGACAATATTCCATTAAGTTCAGATTGCAATGTAGACAATTGATGATGACCTTGTTGGCATCTATAATCAACACTAGGCGTTGGTTCCAGCAATCTGCGCCTCTTGAGCATGTCGGTGCCATCGAGCTCCCTCTTCCTCTTAATCTTTTGGAGGAGCTGTTCCATAAAGGTTGGCTTTCTGGCCATTCTGGTGAGGAAATATATCATCTGATACTGCTTCGTCTGGACGTTCTGAATCCGGTCCTGAACGCTTGAGATATGAATGTGGGAACTTTCTTGCTGTTGTCTCAGCTTCAGAATTTCAAGTTTGAGTATGTTTTGGTCCTCCTTCAGCTTCTCAACTTCAGCCTCAAGGCAAGGCTTAGCTGGGTCGATGAAAGCTCCTTGATGCAGTTTGTTGTACTTGCTTCTCCTCCTTATGTTCTTCAGCAAATGCTTCTTCCCTCCTTGGAATCCTTCGTTTGCAAACTCCCAACGATCTGAATCAACCTTCCTAAAGCCCTATAACACCAAAGGAAACATCAATCAAACATATTAGTAAATCTTGGAACCTTAAGGATCAAAAAGAATTCCAATGTCATCCAATTACAATCATCAACCACATATTGGAGACACTTCCAATGCTTAAAGAATTAAACTACATACATGTTAATCCTCCAAGAGCAATTGATTTTCAAATATGTTATTTAATTTTGATGTCCTGACAAATGTAAATCACATCATTTGTGCTGTCAATGTGAAAGGTAAAAGTAACTATTTTTAATGATATGACATTACGGATAAAATAGTAGGTAAAAGTAACTATTTTTAATGATATGACATTACTAATAAAATAGTTTTACACTAACATGATAGAGTATCAAAATTAAATTCTATGTTACAACAAAAACTCATATATATATATAGAAAAAGTCTAGAGAGCAGCAACTTTTTCAAATTCTGGCCAGCATGTAACCAACAAAAAAAGGTGAGTTATTGGATAAAATTTCACCCCAATCTCACACCATTAAAATCATTATTGATGGCTATTTGATAGCTATAAATCACAAAAGTTACTGCCCCTAGCACTCCTCATATATATATATATATATATATATATATGAATTTAATAATTTGAATTCTGTACCCAAAACCATCCTTTATGCTAGTTTTATCTAAGATAGTATTTAATCAGAAAAAAAAACACTCAAATTTAGTATATATATGCATTTAATCGAACACATGGCGAACAAATGTTGAAAGAGTAAAGTGATTGGAGTATTGAACATGACTCACATAGGTATTGAGCTGGCGAATGAAGCTGGAGAAGTTGCTGTGCTTGAAATACTTTGGAAGAAGCACTTTGGCGAACTCGTGAGACTCCCAAACGATGAAGCTATCGCGATTCTCGCTCCACGAAACAATCGGGTCGGTTTCCGGATCCTCCACCATCTCATACGTCTTCCTTAGAAACGGTGGCGGACCCGCCTCGTTAAGCCCTTCCATCGGTTTCGGCAACTCCACCGACGACGAAGATGACGACAAGTTAACGGCGCCGTCATCAGCAGCCTCCTCTTTGACGCGAGGCTCTTCTTCTTCCGTCATTTCCGAGTTGCTCCTCTTCTTATCAGACTCGTCGCTTGAAACGTCGTCGTTTTGTTCCAAGAAGTGGCAGGAAGACGTCACTTGCTCTGATTTGACTCTCACCATTTCCACTCGTTTTTCTTCCGCAATAGCTTTGTTGAACTGTGGCGGTGAGCAAGCCTGGCCGCCACCGCTTCCACCGTGAGCAACCACCACCATCTTAGAAGTTGGTTCAATTTGTCGGTTTTTCAGGGATTGGAGTTGAGAGTAGAGTGTTGTGTGTGTGGGGGTAAAGCTAGTGATGAGAGTGAGTGAGAGATTAAGAAAAGTGATGGACTTTAACTTCCATTTATAGAAAACGAGAAAGGTAAAAAAAATAATGAATTGATACTGATTTGTGGTAGTGAAAGAAAGAGAAGTTTGGACACTGAGATATAATTCAAATGGCATAGTCTTTTCATATTTAATTCGAGTCTCTTATTTTTAGTAAAAAAAAAAAAAAGAAAAATTTAACTAATAAATTATAGTTCAAATGACATAGTCTCCCTATATTCAATTAAGAGGTTGCGAGTTCAAATCTTTTATGCAACTTTGCGTGTGTGTATGATAGTCTATTTTTGGAAACTCAGCGGAATGGCCACGTTGTCCTTCCTTTTATCTTTACGTGCCATGTCTAGCAATTTACTGGACCCACTGCCGGTCCCTATCATCTTATCCCTTTCGCTCACGTATACACTTTTGGAAAAGATTGATAACTAAAGATTATTTGATTTAATTTAACGTATTTAATTATTTTTAATTATTAAAATTATTTAGAATAATTATTCAAATTAATTTGTTTTTTAAAATTGAACATTTATTTTTAAAATTTTAAAATATATAAAATAGTCTCTATAA
>NC_029785.2:137039046-137049885 GCF_000816755.2 Arachis ipaensis | reverse complement strand
TTTTACTTTAGCACTCAAATAACCTAAACATAATATCACAAATGATGTTTATTTAAAAATTTTTCCAAAACAAATGAATTAGTATCATTTTAACACTAAATAGAAATTAAGACTGAGAGACTGAAACTCAGTATCATGTTTGTTGGTTCAGAGATTAGTACTAAAATTTCTGTCTCTCTCTTTGAAATTTAAGTATTTTAGTACTTTAAAAAAGTAGGGACACATGAGACTAAAATTTTTAGAGATGAAGACTGAAACTTTAATAATATTTTATACTTAAAATATGCTCATTTCAATTAATTAATTCTAATTTTATCTTTTGTACAAATTAAATTAGAATTTCATTCTTGTTACTAAAATTTATTTCAATCTCTGTTTTTTTAGTCTCTGTCTCTCGGTCTCAGTTTTTTGTTTCTGGCTATTTACCAAACACTGCCTAATAGCTTGTAGCATACAACATCAAAGACACGCAGACACATGCATGCACACTGTTTCATTTCTATAATTCATACTCCCATTCAGGAATTTGTTTCATCTTTTCTTTCTTTTTATTTATTTTTGAAGTTTGTAGCACAAGACATTCTCTTCCCTTTTTCTTCTTATATACGGTGGATTCGCATGGTCACCTTTTTGTCGGCGAGAATCTGCATGGAAGCCAAGTGTCGCAATTCATAACCGATTCAATAATCTTCTGTTACTCCATATTTGTCAAAGGCCCGCTACTTGTTTCATAAATTCCAATGCTGCATCATTCTTTTGTTCTTTGTAGACAGTGGTGTGTGGTAGAGGCGTAGAGCCAATGATTCAATTCAGCAGTTTAATTGAGAGTGGATAAGTCCTTTGCACGCACCTCGTAATTGGAACTGCCGATAATAGGGAAAGTTTCGGTGCCGATCGCACCCTCCAAAACGAATCAAAGAAAAAGACTATGCGGGAACTTGCATTGCAACCTTATCTCATGAATCATGATCAACTCACCTGCCTACCTAACCTTAATAACGGTGGGCCGGGCTTATTTTGGGGCTCAACGTGGCATGCCATATCTACCTTTTCGGGATCGTAACAAAACATGTGGCCCAAAACAAGACACCTAATAATTCGGGTAGTATTTGTTTTTCTAATACCAACAAAAACAAAGGTAGTATACTACTATTTGTTTTCCAATACCAAACAAAAAAAAAATATTTGTTTTCGGATACTAAAATTGAGATTGGAAAATTCAAAGAATCAATATTATTATGTTTGATAATCAGAGATAATGAAATTAAAATTTTAATTTCAAAACACAATATTTTAGATTTTTTATTATCTCTAAAAAGTGAGGACACAAAAAATTAAAATTAAGAGTATAAAATTTTTAAAGATGGAGACTGAAACTTTAACATTTTATTTATAACTAAAGATATTTTAATAAATTTTTTTATTTTATATCTATATTTATCTTGAACTAAATAAAATATTAAAATATAACTCAACTTTATATACTTTACACTAAATATAATAAAAGACTTAATTTAATTTTAGACTCTCAATCTCAATCTTTCTTCTAAACAGCCTAAATATTCATTAGAATTTTAGTGTGCACTACATGATGGATCCTCATGGGACTAGAAATTCTTAGGAGAGCTAGTTGTTCTTAGTTTTTTTTTTAATCAACATTAAAAATATTAATAAAATGACTAACTATAATTGATTAAATAGTTAATTCATTCATTCTTTTAAGCAATTGATCAAATAGTTAATTCATTCATTCGTTTAAGTAAGTGTCTTGTGATCGCAAAGGAAATGACTAGTTGATCCCAAGTTCACTAAGTCCTTGGCCTTCTTCTTTTACAATATGTTTGGATGTTTGATGGAAAATGAGAGGAAAAAAAATAGATGGAAAGAAAATAAGAGGCAAGAAAATGAGAGAAAAAGTAAATTTCTTTGTATATTGTTTGGATGAAAAGAAAATGAAAGAAAAGAAAATAAGAAAAAAAAATTTTTTTGTTTGGATATAAAGAAAAGTAAGAGGAGAGAAAATTATCATAGAATAAAATTACTTTATTACCCTTACGTATATTAATTCCACATGGAGAGTGAGTTAAGAATTTTGCTTTTTGTTGTTAGAAGAATAAATATGGAATTTTAATATTCTTGCCTTCTCTCTTCAGTTTTCTTCCTCGCAACATTGAGAGGAAAAAAATTGTATAGACCCATGTCAACTTTTTTGTTTTTCACTCATTTTCTCCTCTGTTCCGAACAATGGAAAATGGACTTTTCCACCCATTTTCTTCTCTTTCATTTTCCTTCCTTTCAAAACCATTTAAACCAAACAATGTGTTAAAGTTGAATTCCTAGCCTTCCATTACTAATTTCGCTCGTCAACTTTGCTAATGTTTATGTGTACGCGTGCCTTTTTTCACTCACTAAATTAAATGAATTTGGATTCTCTAAATTTGAGATTTTCATTTTAGAGGATAAAGTAAAATCTCTCACTATTAAATGATTTCTCTTTGATATTTTTTCTTGATCCCACCTATGAAATAAATGGTGATAAATTATACTTTATCCTCTAAAATAAAATTCAAAATTTAAAAAATCCAAATCCAAATTAAATTAGGCCCGCATGAACAATTCGGTGGCCAGTTACGGGTGCAATAGAGAAAGGTTCGGCAATTGGAAGGAGGAAACATGTACGTATACACGACACCAAGTAACCTTTCATGCCAAAAAGAAATAATATACATTTTATTGGAACGAAGAATACAAGCATCATATTCATTGATTGATATCCTAGGATAGCGTCCATTTCACATGAAACTTGTTTGGAAATCAAACTTTTAACTTGAGAAATATATTTTATTTGCACCCACTTCTACCATGTATTACCAAACTGATATGCATCTCTTCATGTATTGTGATATAACAAGTGATCAATTCCACACCCCATCTAATTGTGAAAAGAAATATATGTGCAAAATGTATGACACAAAAATAAATCAACTTCCATGATGGATTAGAAGAATAAATATGAAACCAAATATGCTGCTACTGTTACTGTCCAGGCAAACTTCCAAATGCAAAAGTTTCAGAAAAACAGAAATAACAGGAATTTCAACAGCAAGATAAACTACGAGTTCATTTCAGAGTACAACTTGACAGTGTGCACAATTTAATTAATGTTTAGACCTTACTCTAGGTGATGATACTTCCACAACTCAAACCACATTCCCGGATCATATTGCAGATATTCTCTTCAGTTAACTTGTAAGCCAATTGAAAAGATAGCTTCTGGAGATACACCTGTAATAATGGCATTGGAATTGAGTGAGCCAAAGTTCAACCTAAAAAACTAGCTCAAAAGGTGAAAATTGTCAAGCACTTATAGGAGGAGTGTGTGAAGCTCACCATCATCGCGGTTGGCATCAGCTGGCTGTTCCTGGTTGGATGTACCGACAGAGCTCGTACCACGTGGTCCACCTGCTGCCACTATTGGTGGTGGAGGAAGTAACCCTGCTCGCAGTAGAAGACGCTCTACTGCTTCCGAAGGTTGAGCTCCAACAGAAAGCCAATACCTTCACAAGGGTAAATGTGATGGAGATGTTTGGTTGGATGGTTTATTGATATATAAATTGATAAGGATTGTTTGATGGTAGTTGTGTAACAAGAAATACTCGCCTTGCACGAACTCAATAGATATCAAACTTAACTATAACATATTCCATCCCTCTTTTACCCCAATGAAACATACTCTTAGAGACAATTGACATGTAATTTAATCCTTAACAAATCACAGAAATACAAAACATGAACTTATAGAAGTCCTTTTGATTGTATTCCAACATTACCAACATGAAAATATCTTTTTCCAATCAGTTAGACAACAATTAAAAAGGCATGATTGTAGGGACATATGTTAACAAATTCAGAAAACTTTCAGGAAAGAAGAAAGCAAAATATAATATTTAGTTCTTCAGGAGGATGTGATAAGAACTACTCCAGATATGGTTTTAACATTTCATTCTCCTATTTTCTACAAGGAGACATCAAATTCAGAATAATTAAGATATGTTAACAATAACATTGTCCCTTGAATTATAACTAATTTCACCTACACTGATGTAGATGTATTAGAGAACTTGTATAACAGAAAGTTACTCACTTCACTCTCTCGAATTTGAGAGCCATCTTTCTGTCACTATCATTCCCTGTAAAAAAAGGAAAAAGAAAAAGAAGAAGTAAGAAACCAATTAGCATCCTTGGTCCTCCTTCTCATTCCTAATCCTCAGTGACAGATATAATAGAACACAATACTACTAACAAGAGATACTATTACTTAAATAATTTCGGTTAATAATCAAAAGGATCCTTTCAGTTTCACTCAATTAATTATCCTTTAACACTGACAATATAACAAACAGAAGGAAGGCAGGAGAAAGAAGAAGAACCTGCCAAAGGGTCATAGAAACCGAGAATTTCAAGGGAGCCGCCATCTCTGGTGGATTTGCTATCAGCGGCAACGATACGATAGAAGGGGCGGTGGGTGCAACCAAACCTTGCAAAGCGAATCCTAACCGTCATTGTGATGCTGCAAGGGAGTGAAAATTGGTTAGGGATGAGGAAGGAGAAGTAGAGTGATAGAGAGACAAGTGGTGTTACCGTTCGTCTTCGTCGCGGGAACAAGTGGAATACAATAACTGAAGCCCGAAGCCCAACTTTTAATACATATGACTTCGATTCAGTGTTGGTCGCCTTATCCACTTATCTATCTACTCACCTTCAAGGAAAATGCTTTTGTGGTCTCTTCTCTTGTTACTGTGGAAGGGAAATTTTTTTCTAATAGTAAAGTTAGATAAACAGTCAAAATTGTAATGTTTTTTAAGGAGAGTGTATTAATTTTTTTTTTGCTGGCCAATGAGTTGCGCATGCGTAATTCAAATCCCGACACTTGCTTAAGCGGATGAGTGAGCTCCCGACACTTGCTTAAGCGGATGAGTGAGTTGACCACTTAACCAACCAAGTTGGGTATTATTATTATACATGATGTCTTTATTTTTTAATATTTTTCTATAAACATAAAACAGTTTTTATTCTTCATTAAAATTTACCACTAATTAAAAAACACGTTTGAACTTAGCATTACTCATTATACAACCAACTTTATTATTTTTTTTATCTTGTATTAGCATGTCTTCTCTTCACTGTGTAGTAATCCATACTTCAGTGACTGCCACCCTTTTTCCCTCCATTGTCTCTCTTGGGATCCAGGTCCTCCCTATCCCTCTCCTCCACTTTCCAATTTGCAATTCCTTCGTGACTTCATACATCTTGCATGAACTTGCTACATTACTTGATTCTTTCAACATTTACCTTTACAGATTTAGATCTTCTAGATTTTAAATTTTATTTTAGAAAGTAAAATATAATCCCTCATTATTTATTTCATAAGTAGAACTAAAAAAAATAAATAAAAAATAAACCATTCAATAGTAAGAAATCACACTTTATTCTCTAAAATAAAAATAAAAATTTAAAATTTAGAAAATCCAAATTAATAACACTAGTTCATCAGAGCCTGGGTGGTCAAATGATACTTTAGTATTTCCGAACATCATGATGATGATGCTATGCCATTATTAAATGTTCCATTTCCATTATATTCGATATACGAACTCCAATAACTTTTTGTCACAGCTCACCCCTTCGAAAAAGCAGCTACACTACAACAAATTCTCATAATATGATTGGTGGGGTAGAAGTTGTGTTTTGTCTTAGCAATTGGGGTATCAATTGACAAACTGAACAAAACCGCGAACATCCTTGAATGGCTTACAATCAACAGCAAGAAGTAAACCACAAACTCCCACTATATATTTGAAGTATACGAGACACAAATACAAAGTCCAGCAATAACAATCATAGAATCCTAACACTATATAACAACATTCTCTCCAAAATATGTAGAGAAAATAGGAGAATGGAGACCAACAATTCAAACTACCAATACCTTAAAAGAGAAAAATGAATTAAGCATCATAAAACAAAACCGCATGAACCCCACTATTTCAACAGACATTCTCCAACAAGAAAGCTTTCAGCTACTGCATAACTCGTAATAGATAAACTTCTACTGCTGCTTGCACTCTGGAGGTCGCTCACCCTGTTGACCTTCACCAGCCGGTGCTCTTCCACCCTTCTGAAAATTTCCAGCCAACGTTGAAACAAGTTAGAAAGAAGAAACTTATGGGCCTCAGCATCAAGCCCTATTTCATTTATAATTTAGATTACAAAATTGACCATCTTACCTTATGTGATGGCTGAAATGACATTCCAAACGAAATCATCGCCACAGCGGAGGTGATGGCAAGAAATAACATATTTTAGATACAAAACTAACTAAATAAATAGAAGTGTTTCAGCATTTCAAAGCAATTAACATGAAATACCTTCTTTTTGGTCTTGGTTTCTTCATCCTCATCCTCTTCATCCTCATCCTCATCTTCCTCATCATCATCATCCTCTTCATCATCCTCTTCAATGTCGTCTTCATCATCATCTTCCAGGTCTCCAAACTCCTCTCCTTGAATGGCCTCACCAGTAAACCATGACACAGCATGAGGTATAATCTTATCCCTTATTGTTGACCTGAACAAGTGTGATATGAGAATTCATCAATCCTGGATTCAGAAAGCAACATCGAAAAATATCAGAGAGAATGGAGGGAAACAACTAAGCTCACCCAATGTCATAGTCTTGCTCCATCTGATTCTGAAGTTCCTCGGCCTGTTAAAGAGAACATTAATTAGCTCTGGCAAATAATCTGGTCATATCTAACAGCTAAACAGCAGGTTTTCAAATTTACAGATTTTTTACTTCTGCTTGTGTTCCTCTTAAAGATTCAAACTGAAGACTTTCATAACAAATTACTGTAGAAGGTAAATAAAATAAAATAAAAGATTTACCATATCTTCATCAATATCTTCATCATCTTCAGGAACTTGTGGTGGATTGAAGAAATTGAAGAAACTTTCACAGTTTTCAGTCTTCGTAATAGGTTTTGCGTTCTTTGAACCCTTCTTGGGCTTTTTCTTAAGAATCTTCTGCGTCAAGCATTTCCCTGGGTGCCATTGAATTTCAGTCCTACAGGAAAAAGTAACCACCAAATTTATTTAAGAAAAAGCCAACCCATTGTGACACAATATAGAGTTGTGGATAGCAAACAGTGCAATAAAGTGGGAAAAAATATAGCTCACCCAATTGCTTTTTCCAATATTGGCTCATCCTCATCAATCATGTGATATGTTTTTGTCAAAACAGTGTTTGTGAAATAAGGATTAGTATCGAAATAAAACTCAAGCTTGAATCCTTTTGGGTTGTCTATCCTGCTCCACTTGATATCTTTGAGAAACTTGAGAGCACCTTCATCACGCTCTGAAATCTATTTCACAAAGACTTAAAATTAGACTTGGTTCCAAGACATAAAATAAACATTTAAAAGAAAAAGGGAGTTACTATTGAATAGAACCAACTAACCTCTTCAGCTAACACTAAGACTTGGTTGCAAGACATAAAATAAACATTTAAAGGAAAAAAAGGAGTTACTATTGAATAGAACCAACTAACCTCTTCAGCTAACACTTCATTGTTTTTCATTGCATTGAGCCAAAAAGCAGGCACTCCTTTTTCTACAAAACCAAATCAAAATGTTATCAGTGAATGAATTGAAATGCTATTTAAAGAAAAGGTGTGATCTTGTAATTAGTACCTTCATCCTCTTCAGCATCTGCAGTTTTCTCCTCTGCTATTCCTTCAACTTCAGTAACACCATTAACTATCTCAAAGCGCTGCATCGATTAAGAAATCGTTGAGGGATATAGATTTTTTCCCCTTTTTTCGGTAAAAGGATTACATAAAATAGAATGTAATCACATAAAACGGCTCCGCAGATCACAGTGTATTAAGATCCGCAGGTTCCTATCAAGATGTGAAACAAATGAACATTCTTGCTCTTGGTCCAATCATAGCATCATTGGTCATAGCTTGTAGCTACCAGCAACGTGGCATTGGACCCGGAGATAAAGATATACTGAACATCCATCATTGCAATAAAATTCAAGACCATCATGTTTGAATTCTAATATTGCAGATGGAAGAATTAAGTTTCACAAAGTATACAAAACAGACACAGTATGCAAAACCATATGCAACTTCACTCTCTACAACAACAGATTACTTAGGGTACCTTTGTATACAATGGCTGATACATTTTTTGGTACTTAGCCTCAAGAGCTGCTCTCTCCTCAAAAAATTTTGCCTCTAGTTCATCATGTTGACCCTGCAAAAAGTCCAAGTAACACAAGTACTCAACAATACTAATAATAACACCAAGTTAAACAATGAACACATATGAAGAAGAAATCTGAAAATCCCATGTAAGCTAGTAATACAGCAGTGAAAAACCTTCAGGAAGCAATGGCGTTTACCTGGATCTCTCTGAGGACCTCAACCCTCTTCCGCACACTAGGTGTCAGAGACTCTAGAACATCGGAGTGCTGCCCCGCGAGACTCTGTATCTTGTTCTGCACACACAAAAAATGAGCAAAATATTAGATTACTAAAAATCACATGATTCCACCAAAAGTTGGTAACCTAATTAAGGAAGCTAAATCCAAATGTTAAGACTCAAGTCCAAAGCAAGTCCAATTAGCATGCAGTTATATAGATATACCTTGAGAGCGTTGACAAGGTCAGCTCTGTTCTCTTGGATGAGAGCTTGAGCACGAAACGAAAGCAGAAGCGAGTCAGAAAAATCAATAGAATCGGAGAATTGAAACGAAAATAAGAAACGATGAGTGAAGATAAGGTTGTGTACCAGTAGTGAGATCCGAAACGTTGAAGGCATCTTTGTCGTTGCTCATTGTGACGAAGAAGAAGAAGAAGAAGTGAATGAGAAAAGAAGAAGGAGGAGGTAAAACCAAAAACCCTAGAGGAGAAGGGGAACGGAGAAAAAGGGGGGTTGGGTTTCAGGGTCGCTAAATAACGTGGCCACCCTCGAATGAATCCTCTTCCTCTCAATTTTCTAAACCCTCTTACGCCTCCTCTATTTATTGCCTACTAGGGCTTCCTTCTTTTTTCTTCTCTTAATTTTATTTATTAGTTTAAATTAATTATTGTTGTTATTTGTAAAATTCATAAAAGTGTATTAGGTTTCCGTGGACATTCCTTTCTTGACAAGCTTTTATGGGGGCCCAACCAGCTTAGCCTGCTTCACAAAGCCTCTTCGTGTATGGCCCAGTCCCAGGAAAAAAATATTTATAATTCAAGACCGAAAAAATAAGTATTTATCATTTAATTTATTTTAAAACAATTAACCAACTTGGGTTGGTCGAGTGGTCAATTCACTCGTCCGTTTAAGCAAGTGTCGGGGATTCAAATATCACCTTGTGTATGCAGTAACTTATTGGCTAGCGATAAACTTTAAATAAAACTCAAATTCACGATAGATTAGTTATTGACCTATTAGGGTAAGGAATACCCTGAGCAACCAAATTAACCATCCATTAAAAGTTTAGAACACGTACAATTGAATTTGGGAATCATGAACGTGTATGTAACTAGTGTAGTAGTAGTATCTACTATTATTATTAAATAATTAACATGTCTTATTAAAAATGTAAACTATTAAAATTGTGATGTCTATGATAACTTCACTATTTGGTCTCTTAAGTTACACTCGAGTCTCAATTTAGTCCTTACAATTTTAATTACTTCAATTTAGTCCCTAAATTTTTCAAATTTTAATCATATTAGTCCTGCAATAGTTTCCATCACAGAGTCAATTGAGAAGTTTAGGAACTAAATTGAGACAATTGAAACTTCAAGAACTAAATTGAGGTTCGAGTGTAACTTTAAATACCAACCTGAATATTTTCTCATTAAATTAAATTACCTACAATGACTATAGTCACTCATTCATTTTATATTCGACATTAGGCGCGCTAAATAGGCTTAACTCATTTAGATCATTTATTTGGAGTTTAATATCTAGCAACACTAAATGGTGTTTAACTCATTTAGACGATGGTTTAAAATAAGATGAAAAGTAAAAATTCACCAATAATCGTCTTCGTATAAAGTTAATAGTTAAGAATCGATAAATAATTTGATAAATTTGACTAAATTGTCATCTAACAATTATTGACCATTAACTTCATATGAAAACAACTATATATAAATATTCACCTTAAAAAAAATAAAATTTTTATTAAGAAAAAACTAAAATATTTAAAGTCAAAAACAAATTAAGAGTTTTATTTTTAATTTATAGCTAATTATCTTCCACATTCTTTATTCTCTTAGCAAACAAGAAGAATTGAACCTCTACACTCTACAGAACTTCTAAATATAAAAAATAGATTCATAAGTCATAACAACCACCTACAAACAAATTATTACACACATTCTACCAATGCACCTCAACTATTATTTTGAATTGATCATCTTAACCTTACTCTATGAGGATATGTCCATCAATAAAGAAAAACAACTATTGCACTCTCCATTATTCTATTTAATACTATAGTATGTTGTTGCCTTCTTTACACTATGTAACTTGTCAAAAAATGAGTAAATTTTTAAAATGATCACTAAAATTGCTGTCATGAACTAAAATTGTATCCAAAATTTTAATTGCACTAATTACGTCTTTAAGATTGGTAAAATTATACAGAGAATAATTTTTTTTAATTTTTGTTATCAATTAAATAAGTAAAATACGACCTATATCCTTTTAATACTTTTTTTTGTTATGTTTTTTTAGTTTTATTTATAAAATTAATAATAAAAAAATCACATTTT
>NC_029785.2:137032635-137038829 GCF_000816755.2 Arachis ipaensis | reverse complement strand
TTTATCTCTGAATGGAAAAAAAATGTGATCCATATACAATTAGACATGGCCATTCAAATGATAACAAATAGTTTGCTTCCTTGTATCTAGGGCCGTTAAAATGGGCTAAACCCATCGGGCTAGCCCATTTATCCGTTTAAATAGGCGGACTTTGTCTCTAAAATTAAGCCCGTTTAAATTTCGGGCTAAATGGGTTGAGCCCGATTAACCCGAAAAAATGATAGGTTAAACGGGCTAGTCCGCGGGCTAAACGGGTGGCCCGTTTAAATTTTTTTACTTTTTTAAAAAAAAGTTGTACTTCCAACTAATATTTATTCCGATCCGACTCGGAAATCCGACCCTTCAACTAAAAAAAAAATTTTTTTTTTTTAAAAAATTTTTTGACCTAAAAGTGATATTTTTGTCAAAATATTTTTTTAAAAATAAAATAAAATGATAAACAGGCTAGCCCGTTTAACCCACGGGCTCAACGGACCGGGCCTAAATGGGCCGGATAACCCGTTTGACAGCCCTACTTGCATCAATGTGAAATTTTTGGTAGTGTCATTAGCCTATTCGGAACGAGAAATGGATTGGGCCCGGCCCAATGACAATTGTTGTGAGAATAAAAAAAAAGATGCAGCTAGCTACAATGCTCCCCCTCAAGAGTTGAACCCTGCAGTGTGGTTTACACATTACAGTACTTGACTGAGCTCTACCACTGCTGTGAGTGGTGTAGGAATTGAAAAGGGAGGGAAATCAAAACGTCCATTCCGTTAAAAACCCTAAAATTCATTAAATTCCATTTTTAAAAAATATTGAACAATATAAACCCTGCTATTGCAAAATGGTGTGAATCAGAATCACTAAGCTAGCTCGTTCATTTCGTGCACTGATTCAACTATCCAAAGTTACTTTCTTTTGCTATTTGGGTATAAAGGGGTGCTAGCCAAGTTCCAAGTCTGAACCCTCGCTCAGAGACAGATAGCTTCTTTCATGGCGAGGATGCTTCGCAACGCTTCCATTATCAAGCGCACTCTGTTCCTCCCTCAGGTTCCCATACTTTATTATGCTTTTTCCACTGTGATCGGTTATTTAAATTTTCACATTTTTTCTTGTTCAAGATATGTCATAGTTCCTTTTTTGCATTCTTCAGCTGATTTGAACTGCGCTTTATAATTTTTTTTTTCCTCATGTTCATTATGTTGCATAATCTGTGATGGCTTGGTTTTGTTTGCAGGGGTTTAAACTAGGAGTATTGGGCACTTCTCAGGCTCTAAGCTTTTCGTCTAAAGGTTCAAACTTTTGAAACTCCGTTGCTTTCTTCTATCCCCTTTATCTGCAGCAGCACACGACTTTGACAAATAATGATTTGGTGGAATTAGTTCATATTCTGTGCATGAAGGACTTATGATCATATGCTTTTGAAAGTTCTAGTCATAATTGTCTTTTATGGGAAGTGTTAAAAACAAGTCTCAAATTTTGTTGTTCTTGTTGTAACTTATGTTAAAAGGAGACTATATCGTGAAAAGGGGTTTGTCTTAGTTGGTGCAGTTGAACTTGGGGGATTTTGTGGGTTGCTTTTGGTGAGTCCTCAAAGTGATCTTGGATAAAGTGGAATAAGCATGTTGCAGGGTTACATATTTCCATGGTTATGGGTTCTTTTTAATATGGACATCTGAGCTGATGTTATTTATGTGTTGAACCAAACCAAAACCAAAATGTGCTAGTAGCCGTTGCTTTCTTCTTCCTGCAACATTTACCTGCCATTTTTTTTTACTGATTTTGAAGTTGATGAAATGTTCCATTTCACTCATATGAAGGTAGAAGGCGCTCTAAATCTGATGGAAGTAGTGACTCTGGTGAAGAGAGCATGTCTAAGAAAGAGTTGGCCCTCCAGCAAGCTCTAGATCAGATCACTTCTTCATTTGGAAAGGGATCTATCATGTGGCTTGGCCGCTCTGTCTCACCAAGACATGTACCTGTAGTCTCAAGTGGTTCTTTTGCTCTTGATATAGCACTGGGAATTGGTGGACTTCCAAAGGTATCTTTAAATCCTTGTATTACGAAGTTTCTTGCTAATTTATTCTGCATTAGCAAACATTGAACCCTTTTTATAAATTAATCTAGTTGGTCGTTGGGGAAAAGATTTTCTACTTTGCTCCGACTTCTGATTTTCCTTCCATCTTTAATTTGCTATGTTAATTTGGCAACTGCATGTCAATTATGCTTCCGCAATTTCATCTGATATGATAAGAGATAAATAAAGAAGAAATCTGTCTCTTAGTTCATGGTTCATTGTTTCATTGGGTGATAGTTGTAAGCTGATTGTTATATATAACTGTTGTAGGGACGTGTTGTGGAAATATATGGTCCAGAGGCTTCTGGGAAAACAACTCTTGCTTTACATGTGATTTCAGAGGCACAGAAGCAAGGAGGTTATCTATAGATGCTAATTTTTGCCCCTAATGATAATGTCTATATTGTTTTTGGTTGTAATGTGACCATAACCCCTATAGTTGTCAACTTGTCAATATGTTATTGTCAATCACAAGAGGCATTTGCTTTAATCTCCCTCCCTTTGATTTTCTGTATACATTGTGATAATACAGTGGATGTATTCTTCTCTGTTGTAACACTGAATGAATGCCTATCCCAGTGTCAGTGTCTTGTAACTCAATTATGATTTGGAAGTGGCGAATCACTAGTTAAATATCTCTACTTCCTCATTAATAACTGTTTCTGCACTGCAGCAACAATTTGTAGTTGCTAGCACCTAGCTAGTTTCCAGTTGTGAACAGGTTGTGTTCTGTTTTCCACTTCTCTTATCCTTTTGGCAGAGAGAGAAGTAAGAGGTATAATGTGTATAATTTAAAATTTGTACTACAAGTATCTTGGTGGGCTATATCAACATTTCAGGCTCAATTTATGCTATTTTGATCATAAAAATGACGTTATCACAATTAATAACATCATAATACAGAAGATAAGTAAGAATCTATGTTAAGGATTTTGTAGTTAGTTTATGCTGGCATTCATATCTTCATTTCATGCAGGCTACTGTGTATTTGTTGATGCTGAGCATGCTCTTGATAAGGCACTTGCAGAATCCATTGGTGTGAATACGGAAAACTTGTTGCTTTCACAACCAGATTGTGGTGAACAAGCACTTAGTCTTGTGGATACGTTAATCCGTAGTGGTTCAGTTGACGTAATTGTTGTTGACAGTGTAAGTATGCAGCTCCCTTTTGATTTAATTAATACTTTCCTTGGTTCCCATTGTAACTTGTGTAGGATTATATCGGTAGTGGTGGATGCACTTAAGTCCTTATCTATTATAGGATTTGCCAAATCAGTATAAGAACTAGAAAATTTTCACCAATAGAATGTGATTTTAGCCTGTATTATCATTTAGTTTACTTAGTTATGGTAATAACTCAAAATAGCTTTCTTATAAAAAGATTCATCAGCAATAGAAATTTTTTGATTGATTCTGTTTTTATTCATGTTCAAAGATATATGCTGCTACTTGTATTATATAGCATTTCTGCGTTGGTTATAAGTGAGGAAAGATTTGTGATGGGGAAAATTGGAAACTGTTCATCAATGGATTCTCTTTTGAGCTCATACCTAGGGCCAAATTTTAGATTTTGAAATTTGTACTTATAAATCTTTCACTGACTTACTAGTCTGACTTGACAGTGTGAAAGAATGAGTGAATTTAATGTTCCTCTGATGTCTTTCTTTTTACTTTCTCCATTTTATTTGGGTATATGTCTACTAAATTTTCTGTCTTTACATTCACAGGTGGCTGCTCTTGTTCCTAAAGGGGAGCTTGATGGTGAAATGGGGGATGCACACATGGCAATGCAGGCTAGGTTATCTTGGTCTGTAACTGTTTTTTTTAAATGATGCTGAGGGATGTTCTGCCATATACTATCATATTTTATTGGCGATTCTACGAAAAACAAAAAGAAAGAAAAATGTATTATTTTTTTTGGTGTGTGTTTTCTGTGGGGTAAACGTGTACCTTTCTTCAAATTACTGAGGGGATTTATATGTTCCATTAATGGGAATTGCTTTGTATGTGTCTCTAGGTAAGGTCAAAGCTTTCTACTTTTGGTGGATTCGGTGGGCCCCAGGAAGTTACTTGTGGTGGCAATGCATTGAAATTCTATGCATCTGTGCGGCTAAATATTAGAAGAATAGGGTTTGTGAAGAAAGGGGAAGAGGTAATCAACCATTGATTATTCTGCTGTGATTCTTCCTACTTTCAAACATTGCAGTTTGAACTTTCAAATAATGCCTACGTGATAAATATGTGAACACAGTTTTGCTGGAATCAGCACTGTTCTAAGGGACTTGAGATTGATTTGGATTATTACATCTTCTGCTATGAATGTTTGTCTTTTTGGCTTTTATTTACAGATTTTGGGAAGCCAGGTACTTGTCAAGGTTGTGAAGAACAAGCTTGCCCCTCCATTTAAAACTGCTGAGTTTGAGCTTCAATTTGGCAAGGGTATAAATAGAGAATGTGAGATCATAGACTTGAGTGTAAAACACAAAATCATCCTAAAGGCCGGTGCTATGTATTACTTCAATGATAAGAATTTCCGTGGCAGGGATGCTTTTAAGAGTTTCCTGGCCGAGAATCATAGTGCATTTGAAGAACTTCAAATGAAACTCAGGGAGAAGCTTCTTGATGATACTGAGGTGGAAAAGGTACAAGATTCAGATGTAGCTAGTGATGTCAAAGAAGAAATTACAACAACACTCGAGTCTACCGATGAAGAATCCTCAGCTGCTGTCGAAGCTTGATCTTATGAATTATGGCGCACTCGAGCAACCATGCTGACCAATGTGATTTATGTATGATGTAGCTTGACGAATCGGAAGCAAAAAATGTTCAACTCAAATCAACAAGGCTCATAGAAATGATGTATATGCCTAAAATCCTTGTTGGTTGGTTTGAGATCACATCATTCTTACTTGGGGTCAAACATTGTAAGTTTTGCACATTTCCCTTGTAAATTGAACCTTTTTGGGGTAGTTGTCATACTATATAGGCCGAGTCATATGGCACATGTAAGTAACAAAGGGAAAGGAATGACCGGTTAGGAAGCAATGGGAATGGCTTCATTTCCCAATAGTTGAGTCATCACTAATCACTTGTAAGGATTTTACCATGCAATTTGTATAATGGTGGTGGATGTGTATTTCATCAGCATGTTCAAGCTAAAATGTGATATCAGAATTTTCATAAAGCAGCACCAAAATTGTTAAGGTTGCAATTAGAATGTGGTAATCAATCACTTTATGTGTCATTTTCATTGGTAATCACTAATCAATCTAGTCTCTGGTATTCAGAGGGAGAGAACCTCAGCCTCTGCTTAGTATATCTAAGCCAAAATCTTTCTTTTTGTTTGGTCAAACTTTGAAGTCTTAACTATCAATAAGACAAAAAACGCCTGCAATGGTTTAATGCCTTTTAAGACTCTAACCTTTTCTATGCTCTAAGACCATAGAGTTGTTATCTTCTCTCTACTAAAGTCTGCACAAAAAACCAACTTGGATTAGTCGAGTGGTCAGCTCACTCATCCGCTTAAGCAAGTGTCGGGGGTTCGAATCTCGCTTTGTGCATGCAGCAATCCATTGGCCAGCGGCAGACCTTTAAATGGAGCTCCGATCCGCGACGGATTAATTTTTGACCTGTCGGGTTGGAAGATACCGTAGGCAACCAAAGTTTGCACAAAAACAGTGAATTTTACTAGTTTTGGCTCTAGGAATAGTTTTGTTTGATTTGAGTTTTGTAGCTTACTACCTCAATAAAAGTCCAATCTAAAGCTTTATTATTGATGTACCAAAGAAATTAAAGAAAGGGATAACATACAAGAATTTATTTAAGGGAGTCAAAGTCGTTGTTTGACTGTCTCTAACTCTCCGGTCCCTGCGGATTTTCTAAAAAGAGAATTCATGAATCAACAACGAAGCAAGGAAACTACATTATCAATTTATCTTTCTAGTTTAATTTAATGATCCTTTGTTACGCCTAATAATCTTTCTAGTTTCAAATGTGAGGGTAGCAAGCATTATATGAATATCATTTCTTGCATGAAGATGCTTTGATGTAATAATAGTTGAAAATTATTAGATGATTTAATATAATATATTAATATTTTAAATATTATTTTATATAAAAATATTTTCATGTGAAT
>NC_029785.2:137028615-137032610 GCF_000816755.2 Arachis ipaensis | reverse complement strand
GATAATAATAATAATAATAATAATAATAATAATAATATTTTCTGAATTGTACCGAAATGTCAGAAATAATTATTAAAGCATCACAATTTATAATTCAATAATGGTACAAAAATTTCTACAATTATACAAAATTAATAGAGAAAAGCTCCCTCCCCAAACAAAAAAAAATTATTGTGTATAATTTGATACTTTTCTACAAAAATTCTAATTAACTAATAAATACTAAAATTAATATTTAAATACTTAAAAATTAGAAAATAATTAACTCAGTGATTCTTATTCTTCACCACCATATTACAAGATAATTAACTGTCAATTACGTATTAAGTTAGACACAATTCTTCTCACTGCTTCCACGAAGCCAGACTCGTCCCATTCACTTCCCTGCAACCATACAAAGTTACATACCTTCACAATTTTGCTTAAAGGTTTTCACAGAGAATTAAGTTCATTAATGTATATAATTAAAGTTACAAAAAAATAGATTCTATTATTCTAGTTTGATGGCTGGCGGCAAAAAAAAAGATATTATTATGAAAAAAATCCAAATGCCATTAATTATTTTAGTCTATTAATGTAATATCATATTTTTAATTCACTTTTTTAAATATTAATAATTAACTGCTGATAAAAAACAATAAATTCGTTAACCCGGTATTAAAGGTGGAAACTCAAGTGTAGTTGATAACTAAGGGCCCGTTTGGAAAACTTCAAAAGTAACTTTTTTTAACTTTTGACTTATGAAAAGTAGTAGTATTAATGTTTGGTGCAATTTTCAAAACCAAATTGCAACTTTCTAAGAAACTATTTATGAGTTTATAGAGAAGTTAAAAAAAATGACTTCTCTCGTAATACTTCTACTTTTCATCACATTTCATAAAATAAGCACTTTTAGAGTTAAAAACCCAAACATAAAATAACTTATTTATAAGTTACTTTTAACAGAGTCATTTATTGTTTAAGTTATTTTATCAAAAGAGCTTAATTAAGTTGGTTACCCAAACTGAGCCTAAGAGCCGTTAGATGATTTGGACTAAATTTTCATGTAATGGCTCTCAACTATCAACTTTACGTGAAGTCGACTCTACTTGAATTTTCACCATTCCTTTATTATTATTTTGAGCTCCTTCCTTTCAACTTAATATGTGAATAATATAGTAGCTGCTGCTTTTCTGAAACCTAATTGTTAGATGCTACTATGATTTTCATTTTTCAACATGTGAGATAATGCAGATTTAGATTCATCAGTCCTGGACATATTAATAATGTAGCTAACCTAGCTAAAATCACGATATTAATTTCTGTCTAAACAAAATAATTTTACACATGTGTTTAATTATATATTGTTATAATATTAATTATTATTATTATCAATTATATAATTTTAGATTTTTTTTCTCATAAAATCATAAAATTAATAATTTTAATTTCCATAACAGTGATGAAGTGATTTTGGTACATACCTGAAGAATCCTTAATCTGAAGATGATTTGGTTGATGGTTGTGCCTTGTGTATTAGTACTAGTGTTTGTGGCCATGGAAACGAAGCTGAGGTTCTGAAGGTTTTTCAAGAATTCCAATATGCGAATCATAATATCAGATTGACGATGATGAGACAAGACCCCGCTACATGTGACACCGCAACGTTCAATCTCTCATTTGATGATGATGATGATGAGGAGCTATGAACATTAACATAGCTTGATGATGATGAACCAAGTAGTGTTTTTAACTGCTGGTTTCTTATGTTAAGCTTTTCAATTTCAGCAATTAAAGACTTCAATGCCTCCTTTGCCGCTGTAAGAACCGAAGATTTGTGTTTCTAAACACGGAAGAAAGTTCAAATGACTTAATTAGCCAAATTATATTTTGAATTAGGTAAAAACTTATATGTAATTGTTTTATTACCTAATTTTTCTCTACTTGTTTTATTATTTAATTTTGTTGACTATCAATTTTACATAAAAATATCTGTTTATAAATATTTAAGTGAAAATTCAGGTGAAGTTAGAGTTGACTGCACCTGAGTTTTTACCAAATATTTAATTTTAAAAGTAAAAATTCACGTTGTTTTTTCACGTGAAGTTACAGATCTAAAAACAAGATACCTTCGTTCCTGGAGGAAGTAATGCCCTAAGTTCCCGGAAACACTTGTTTTCGTTCTCGCGTCTTCTTCTCTCTAATATGATGTGACGAAGATGCTTATTATTATTAGCATTCTGGGTATCAATGATGAGGGGATGATGAGGCAGTTGGTGTTGATGTTGGAAATGAAAGCGGTCTCTAATTCTCATTAAATGTAGGGTTCTAGAGAATTCTATAGATCTCTTCATTAAACTAAACCTGCTGCTGCTGCTACTTGTTACTAAATTGTAAGCAGTTGAAGAATATGCCCTGAAAGCACTATTATTATATGGTGGTGGTTGAGAAGTAGCGGTGGCGGGTGAAGAAGAAGAAGAAATAACATGAAGGATTGCTCTTATGATTGCTTCTTGCTCACCCTCTGGTGCGGGTAACAATACTCCTCGTAAGGATGAGAATTCATGGCTAGGGCAAGAGCTTGAAGACGATGAAGCTGGATGATGAATCTGCTGTCTTGAAAAATCTTCTGGGAATAAACTCTTCACTGCTGCTTTCATGTCAATCTGCACATACAAATATGATAATGTTACGGTGACAAAAAAATAGCCAGAACTTGTCTTATTTAGCCTTTGTCAATGGTTGCGACAATTAATGAAAGCTAAATAAGATAAATTATGACTGTTTTTGACTAATTTTTTTTTGTTACCAACAATTTTCGTACAAATACAACAATTTTAATTATTAATTAATCGAGAATCTAATTCTAATCACAGAATTAATTATTACTTGAGGGATAGTGGAGAAACCAAGCTCAATTTCCCCTTTGCTGCACCCCATGAAAATAGCTCTCTGTGAATATACACAATAACACAACTCATTATTAATTAATTCATCAGATAAATATCAATCACAACTACAAGTTTATGCTTTATTATAATTTACCTCAATCCTTGCTTCCTGTGTAAAAGGAATTAATTAATTAATTAGCGGATAAGTAGGAAAATTATTATCAAATTAAATTAACTGCTTCTCTATACCTTACCAGATAGAATTGTGTTTGGATAACTGCGGATGCAAGTCTTAGAAGATCCAATTGTTGAAGCTCTAAATAGGCCATTTGCCTCCTGAAAGCCGCACCAGGAACCCACCTGAAAAAATATTACAAGAAAAAACTCGATCTTAATTTAAATATGATGGAAAAACTCGCATGCAGTTGTCTTCATATAAAGTTGATAGTCGACTATCATCTTTAGATAAAGATAATTGCATGCGAGTATTCGCCTTTAAACATTAGCGAGTAGTTAATTAATTAGCTAGCTAGGCTTACATACTCATCACTGGCGGCATCAAAGGTTAAACGCTGATATAGATTAAAAAGCGTTTCTTCAGCTACGGTGCTACTTACATTATTGTAAATCCCATCCAAGAACAATAAATTACTACACCTCGAAATAAATAAAAAAGGGGACAAATTAAATTCCCAGTTATATATGAGAAAATGAGAAACTAATTAACATATACAAGTAGTTATACGTATATGTATGTATGTATATACTTAGATGATGAGTGGCAGTGCCAGAGGCATATGTATGTGCAACCAAAAGTGTGCAAGAGAGAGCGGAGAAAGTCGCTCCTGGTGGCTTCAGGGAGGTTGAATACGCCATCCATGGTGGAAAATTAAATTAAGGTTTCTTCTAATACTTCATCTATCATCATGGTTTGGTGGTGAAAATTGAGGGTTAGTCGTTGTTGTTGTTCCACTGCTAGTATATGTCATCTTAGATAGAGAATTATTATTGCGGTTTATGGAATGAAAGTAACCAATTTCATTCATTCTATATATATATATATACACGTGGAAGAGACTTGGAATAAAGTCATCTATTAAGATTTTTATAAATCTAGAAGTTTTT
>NC_029785.2:137024989-137028594 GCF_000816755.2 Arachis ipaensis | reverse complement strand
ACATACACTTATTTGTATAATTAATATATATATCCTTAGTGACTACAAATATGAAAACTTTTCCAAAGTTTTTGATTGTACAATAGTTAATAAAAAATTATTAATTTAGCATTACATATTGAGATAATAATATATCGAATGATGGTGTGACAAATAATATTTTTCTTGTTAAAGAAGAAAAGAAAAAAGAACTGGAAATGGGAAGTTACCCACCCGTTTGAAACAGCTCGTGAGAAGAATTGTCTTCTCGGCAGTGACATCTTGAAAAGTAGTGGCACACATTTAAAACCTAATTGAAATAAGAATCAATTATTGAAGATGAGAGAAAAGTAGTTGACTTGTGATTTGTGAACTTTGTGTAAAACTAATATTTTATGAAAACTAAAAATGCCAAATTCTCATAATACCTTTGAAGAGAAAAATAATTATTAGCCACAAAAAATATATAGATCATATGTGTTGTGGTAGGAATGGGACGTGATGCCCATTTCCTATATAAAGTTTACATTCTCTTTGAGAATGAAATAAATGAAGGTTGACAATATCTCTTCCATAAGCTTATAAATAGGAGGTGAACATCCGTGAATGTAACAGAACAAAAAATACTATTTTCCCTTTCTTTTCATACACAAGCAAATAATAATAAATCAATCCTCTTTTATGAATTTAACTGTGCATACTGCTCATTTTATTATTATTTGTTTTTGAAGAATGGCAAGGATATGTAATGAAGATGTATGCCTTGCGGATAGTGCAAGTTCGCACACTATTCTCAAAAGTGATATATATTTTACCCATCTTGTGCCAAAAGAGGAATATGTTAACACTATTATTGGCTCAGACAATGTGATAGAAGGCTCCGGAAGAGCTATAATTTTGTTTCCTGGAGGAACAAAATTTATAATAAATAACGCACTGTTGTCTACCAAGTCTCGAAGAAACTTGTTGAGCTTTAAAGATATTCGACGAAATGGATATCATATTGAGACTATGAATGAGGGAAATCATGAGTATTTATATATCACAACTCATGATTCAAATAAGAAAGTTATATTAGAAAAATTACCCTCTCTTTCATCTGGGTTGTATTATACTAAAATTAGTGCAATTGAATCACATGCCACTGTAAACCAAAAGCTTACTAGCCCAAATGAATTCATAACTTGGCACGACCGTTTGGGTCATCCGGGAGCAACCATGATGAGAAGAATTATTGAAAACTCTCATGGACATTCACTAAAGAACCAGAAGATTCTTAAAACTAGTGAATTTTGTTGTGCTGCATGTTCTCGAGGGAAGTTAATTTTAAGGCCATCACCAGTAAAGATTGGATTTGAGTCCCTTGAATTCCTAGAAAGGATTCAAGGTGATATATGTGGACCTATTCATCCACCATGTGGATCTTTTAGATATTTTATGGTCCTGATAAACGCATCTTCGAGATGGTCACATGTGTGCTTATTATCTTCTCGCAACCTGGCGTTTGCGAGATTACTGGCTCAAATTATTCGATTAAAAGCACAATTTCCAGAAAATCCAATTAAAGCAATTCGTCTTGATAATGCTGGTGAATTTACTTCCCAAGCTTTTGATGCTTATTGTATGGCTAATGGAATAAGTGTTGAACATCCAGTAGCTTATGTTCACACACAAAATGGGTTAGCAAAATCACTTATTAAGCGCCTCCAATTAATTGCTAGACCCTTGCTTATGAGAACAAATCTCCCAACCTCGGTTTGGGGGCATGCTATTTTACATGTCGCAGCATTTATTCGTTTGAGGCCAACGAGTTATCATCAATTCTTTCCTATACAATTAGCTTTTGGCCAGCAGCCAAATGTTTCCCATTTAAGAATATTTGGGTGTGCGATATATGTTCCCATTGCACCACCTAATCGCACTAAAATAGGAGCCCAAAGAAAATTAGGAATATATGTTGGATATGATTCTCCCTATATAGTGAGGTATCTTGAGAAACACTTGTGGCACAAGGTTTTTCACAAAGGCCCGGTATAGATTATGAAGAAACGTATTCCCCTGTAGTGGATGCGATAACATTGCGTTATTTGGTCAGTTTATCTGCATATCATAAACTGCATATGCATTTAATGGATGTGGTAACAGCCTACTTATACGGCTCATTAGATCGAGATATCTATATGAAAGTCCCTGAAGGACTAAAGATATCTAAACCATCCAATGAATATTCGCAAGGGTTATACTCAGTCAAATTGCAAATATCTTTATATGGTCTAAAGCAATCTGGACGAATGTGGTATAATCGTCTTACTGAGTATCTGGCCAAAAACGGATTCAAGAATGATGATATCTGTCCATGTATTTTTATAAAGAAATCTGCATCTGGATTCGTTATAATTGCTGTGTACGTTGATGATTTAAATATCATTGGGACTCCTGAAGAGATTCCAACAATTATAAAAACTCTAAAAGAAGAGTTTGAGATGAAAGATCTTGGAAAGACTAAGTTTTGTCTCGGCCTGCAGATCGAGCATATAAAAGGTGGGATCTTTATTCATCAAACAACATACACAGAAAAGATCTTGAAAATATTTTATATGGATAAGTCACATCCATTAAATACCCCAATGATCGTAAGATCTTTGGATGTGAAAAAGGATCAATTCCGCCCTAAAGAAGAAAATGAAGATATCCTTGGTCCTGAAATACCATATCTTAGTGCCATTGGAGCGCTAATGTATCTTGCTAATAATACGCGACCTGACATATCATTCGCGGTGAATTTACTAGCAAGGTATAGTTCCTCTCCAACCAGAAGACATTGGAGTGGAATCAAACAAATTTTTCGATATCTTCATGGAACGGTTGATATGGGATTATTTTATCCCTATGGATCCAAGTCACAACTAGTTGGCTATGCAGATGCTGGATACTTGTCTGATCCACATAAAGGGAGATCTCAAATAGGATATCTGTTTACATATGGTGGAACAGCTATATCATGGAGGTCCATGAAACAGACGATAGCAGCAACCTCCTCTAATCATGCTGAAATACTGGCGATTCATGAAGCTAGTCGCGAGTGTTTTTGACTGAGAAGTCTAATTCAATATATTCTGTCATCATGTGGACTAATTGATCATAAGATAGCTCCAACTGTCCTGTTTGAAGATAATACAGCATGCATTGCTCAACTTAAGGGTGGATACATCAAAGGTGATAGAACAAAGCATATTTCTCCCAAATTCTTCTTCACTCATGATCTTCAAAATCAAGGGACAATTGATGTCCAACAGATCCGTTCAAGTGACAATTTGACAGATTTATTTACAAAGTCACTCCCAAAATCCTCCTTTGAAAAATTGGTACATGAGATTGGGATGCGCCGATTTCGAGACGTTAAATGATGTCGGCAAGAGGGGGAGACTGTACTCTTTTTTCCTTGGTCAGGTTTTTTCCCATTGGGTTTTTCTTGACAAGGTTTTTAATGAGGCAGTCCCCATCACAAAGGATATTATACTCTTTTTCCTTCACTAAGGTTTTTCCCACAGGGTTTTCTTTAGCAAGGTTTTTAATGAGGCAATAATCCTAAATGGGCATCCAAGGGGGAGTGTTGTGATAAGGAT
>NC_029785.2:137023882-137024905 GCF_000816755.2 Arachis ipaensis | reverse complement strand
CTTGTTTTTATCAAAAACTTATTTATACTGAAGACTCATATATAGTTGTCTTCATATGAAGTTGATATATTTTTTTTTTAAATAAAAAAAGTTCAACACATTAAAGTGGAACAACAGATAAACAGATACACTAAAAAACCATAAAAACAAAACCAAACATGAAGGTGATCAATCCCTTATCATCTACGGCATAGCCATCAACAACCAAAAGGATTAATACCAGTCCACTTCTTGTAGCTCAAAAATGTTCTGCTTTGAATTACCTCAACACCTGCTTCTCTATTGTTGAAAATTCTGTCATTGCGTTCTATCCAGATATTCCAAATCACTGCAAAGAATCCAGTCAGCGACCTCTTCTGCTCCTCTTTTCTATTAAGCATGCCAGTCCAACTCTCAAACAGACCTTTAATGGTTCCTGAGACTGCCAAATCTTTATGAAAGCACCTCAACCACGCGCACCACACCTGCCAAGTAAACTCACAAAAAAGAAATAGATGATGAACAGAATCTATCTCTTTTTTACACAGGACACAGAGATTGTCACTCAGCTTGATGACGCTTAATCTACTCAACCTCTCTTTAGTATTCACCCGACCAACTAGAACAAACCATCCGAAAAGCTCGATTTTTGGAGGTACCAACCCTTTCCAAATAACACTTGTGAAAATATAGCTCGTAATCACTTGTGAAAGAGTCTTTGATTGCAGCATCTGCACTAAAGAGTTAGTAAAAAAAATACTTTTATTATGAAGTTGATACTTAATAATCATTAGATGATAATTTAGTCAAACTTATTAAATCATTTAACTTCACATAAAGACAATAGCATGTAAATTTTTACCTTTATTTATTTATTTATAGAATCAGAACTACAAATAAACAAAACAACGATCACCGCCGTAGAATTAGAAATGCAACTTAGAACTAAATGAAACTGATGGAAACCATGAGTAAAATGGCACATTCTAGCAAGAACATCTTCGCAAGAATTCTTTTCTCTGTAAATCTTTAATGCACTATGTT
>NC_029785.2:137022732-137023756 GCF_000816755.2 Arachis ipaensis | reverse complement strand
AACTAAAGGGAAAAAAAAAAGTAAAAAACGAACGAGAAGAATCGATCTCAAACTCTCACCACACATTCGAACACCAAAAAACCTTGTTTATTGCAAATATTCATTTGGTAAGTCACCGACACTGTGTTTCTTTCTGTTTGACCCTTTTACTTCTTAATTCTTTCACGATTAATATTCTTTTGTCTCTTACAAAATTATACTGTTTGCTAGCTTCCTGAATTATGGAATTGCATGCAACTTTTTTGTAAAAATAAATTTTTATGTTAATGGTCGATTTTTTAATATTAAGATGATAAAATATTAAAATAAACATTATAAATTTAATATTTAACAAAATATTTAAATGAATTATTATGAAATTATAGTATTTGTTACGATGGGTAACCGGAGATTATTGGACTGGACTCGCTGGGTTGGCCCAATGTCTACGGAGGGAAGCCTTCGGGCGGATTCGCGTTTTCAGGGCCTCCGTCTGACTTGTGAATACGAGTGAAGGGGGTAGTACCTGCAAAAACACTCCGATGCCTAAGTCAGCAAGGGCGTAAGCAGGTCTAGAGAGTATTGGGACTTAGTGATACCTGAGAAGTGTCAGTGTATTTATAATGGTGAACCCATAACCACCGTTGAAGTAGTTCCGCCATTTAAAGTGGGTAACCGTCCCCTTATCTTAGGGAAGTTGAGATATGACTCCTGGAAGTGGTCAAAGAGATTTTAGGGACAGTTACTCATTTGAATGAGTGTTTATCTGCCAGCTAATCCTCGTCCCGACTTCTTTAGGGTAAGTCGTAGTAAGGACCGACTTCATAGGAAGAAGGTCGGTGTAGGGCGAGGCTCAATCCTTTGGATTGGGCATTTCATTTGGACTTGGGCTTTATCATTGGGTTAGGGTATGAACAGTATTTATTTTTAAATTTCCTAGCTAGTTACCTGAAAATTTTGTAGTTAAAATCTCAACATCATATCCCCCTAGCCCCCGAAATTGATAGTTTATTATGACTTTTTGCATCCTTTATCATTGACTCCC
>NC_029785.2:137021497-137022633 GCF_000816755.2 Arachis ipaensis | reverse complement strand
GATTATGGATATTAATTAAAACGTAACATGATGTGCAACATATAAATAAAAAATATTAAAAAGAAAGCTTCCAAATCTATGATGAGTAGATGATTAAAAGAAAATGCCTTGAGTATGGAAATTCTTGAATTTCGTACTAGAAGTGTAAAATTGAGCCATTATTATACCTTACTATCATACTAATTAGAAAGCATATGAAAGCAATAAATATAACACGTACGTCATTATCCACTGGCCCATATTGATATCTAAGTATTAATTAGCATGCATCTGAATATTTTTTTTTTGGTGACAGCATGCATCTGAATATGAATCCTTGCATGTGATGATGAAGCTCTAATGTGTATATACAGAAAAATCAGAACCCTACATGCACCTTTCTGATTGTATCATACTTTGGGTACCTACCTACTCCCTCCATCTCAGTTTCTTTCTTTTTCAAAATAAGTTGACCCGATTTTCGGATTCAGATTTGTCTTTTGACTTTTGACTTTTGACTTTTAACTTTTGACAATTCTGTCATTGACTTTCGTGTGGTGTTCGGTGTTCCAGTACCAGAAAAGAATCATGTCCGCTAAAACTAATTGGCCTTTTTATTGGGCTCATCCAATACAATAAATTTTGGGCCGTTTGTTTAATGATGAAGCCCAGCCCAAAAACAGAAGCTAAGTTGATAACTTGTAACACCTTCACGTTCAAAAAAAAAAAAAACACTTGTAACAAGCTCTTTCGTATGGCAAATTTAGGGCCCGTTTGGAACTCTAAAAGTAGCTTTTTTTTATTTTTGACTTATGAAAAGTAGTAGTATTAATGTCGGGTGCAATTTTTAAAACTAAATTACAACTTTTTAAGAAGCTATTTTGGAGCTTATAGAGAAGTTAAAAAAAATGACTTCTCTCATAATACTTCTACTTTTCATTACATTTCTTTAAAATAAGCATTTTTAGAGTTAAAAATCTAAACACAAAATAACTTATTTATAAGTTACCTTTAACAGAGTCATTTATTGTTTAAGTTATTTTATCAAAAGAAGCTTAATTAAATTAGTTATCCAAACTGGACCTTAGAGATAAAAGCTTTAATATATTAATGGGTCAGATGTAGATTCACAAATTAATTTTATTGACGGTCAAATC
>NC_029785.2:137017569-137021358 GCF_000816755.2 Arachis ipaensis | reverse complement strand
TTAATTATATGAGGCCTGGCCTGTTTCCACACCTAAATTGGCAATGGATACCGTTGTGCTAAATGCTCAGTCACTCCTCTTCAATTCCCATTCCCAGCTTCCATTACTCACACGAAGAAGTAGAACCATAAAACCCTTAAACTACACCATCAACATGTCGTTGCAGCAAAGAATCGTAGTACCTAACAAGCACGGTGAAAAGTTAGTGGGAATATTCCATGATTCTGGAAGCAAGGACGTTGTAGTCTTGTGTCATGGTTTTCGCTCCACTAAAGTGAAGCTTTTCTTTCATACATGTACGTATTATGTTCTTCAGCTCTATTTATGGATTCAATATATTTTTATTTTCTATCTTCAGGAAGCCACTTCCATTGTGAACCTTGCTGCTGCATTTGAAAATGCTAGAATCAGTTCCTTCCGCTTTGATTTTTCTGGAAACGGGTACGTTTAGTAGTATACCTAGAAATATACAGAATTAGGTATAAACACTGATTACAAATCTTTAAGGCTGCATTTGGTTAGGAGAACAGGACAAAATAAGACGCAAAATACACAAATATAAAAATTAGTGTTCTTCTAATTTATTTGGTAATAAATTAGGATAAATTACGAAAGCTTAATTTATTATTATTTTTTTTATTTAAAAAATTTGAGAAAAAAATATAATAATAAAATATATAATTATGAAAAGTTGAAAACGTAATAAGAATCATGAAAGAAAAAATAAAAAATAAGTGGTCTCTTGTTAGTGTCTTTCGTTTTAGATGGACACAAAATATACTATTTCAGTATAGACGAACATAATGCCTCTGTTTATATCTCATCTGTCAAATATAATTTTATGTCTCTGTATCTCAGTGTCTTGTGCCGGTAAACAAACTTAGGCTAGTGGATCCATTTTGTATGGCTGTAAATTGTTATATGTACTGAAATTCCTGCTATCTCATCATGTTGTGCTAATTCAATCTATATGGCTTTGGATTTTCATTTTAGAGAAAGTGATGGTACATTTCAGTATGGTCACTATTGGAAGGAGGCTGATGATTTACATGCCGTGACTCAATACTTCCGCGGATTAAACCGTGTTGTTGCTGCAATTGTTGGGCACAGTAAAGGTATGTTGATATGTTCATTGATCAATTATGTAACCAATGATATAATAATTGTTCTTCTTCTTGTTTGTTCCATCTGCTGGTTTGGTTGTAAAGACAGAAACCTTCAAAGTTGTGTTGTTTCTGAGATAGAAGCAGAATATGCCTCCTTTGATTGGCACCTTATAACTCATTGAATCTTCTAGCATCACCATGGTTGACATGTATGTTGAAATTGAAACTTCAGCTTATATTTCTGAGATTCTAGGCAAAGATATGGTACAGAGGAACTCGGTGATGGTCATCCGTTTTGATATAGTATTAAGAAAAGTAGTATTACACAGTTCTTTGTTATATTTCCTTAAACCAGGTTTAATATGAGGTGAGGTAAGATTGATGAAATGCTCTTCACTCCTACTCAATGTGAATGGTCATTTGCTTTCCATTTGTACTTGATGAAACCTAACTTACTGGTGTGGTTTTCAGAACCAAATAACTGGTACATCTTCATAAATTTATTTTTTTTAATTTTTATTTAGGAAAAGTCTAGAGGGCCAGCAACTTTGTTAAATTCTGGCCAGCATGTAACCAGCAAAGAAAAGTGAGCCATTGGATGAAATCTCACACCCATCTCACACCATTAAAACCATCATTGATGGCTATTTAATGGCTACAAATCACAAAAGTTGCTGGTCCCCTAGCATTCCTCTTTTTTTTATACAAACTGTACTCATAATTAGCTGTTGCTGTATCTTGGACTCTTGGTGCAGGAGGTGGAGTGGTGCTTCTTTATGCTTCTAAATATGATGATGTTAAATTAGTTGTCAACATCTCTGGACGCTATGATCTGAAGGCAGGAGTTGAAGAAAGACTTGGAAAAGATTATATGGAAAGAATTAAGAAGGACGGTTTCATTGATGTGAAGAATAAGTCAGGTAACCTGTCAATTGATCATGCTGTTTCAATTCCTCTAAGATTGGATGAGGTTGTGAGAGATATTTAACAAAAAATTCAGTGTCCGCAGATTTCTCATTACCCTACATAGGTACATGCTTATCTTTTATCTTTATGATTATATGAATATGAGGGAATTTGCTGTTGCAGTAAATTTTAATTACCGTGTGACGGAGGAAAGTTTGATGGATCGCTTCGGTACAAATATGCATGAAGCATGCCTTAACATTGATAAAGATTGCAGGTCAGAGAAAAATCTTGTCTTCTCTCTTCTGCTTCACCCTTCTGCCACTTGTTGCACATTCTTTTGTTCATAAATTTGTTTGTTGAATTTACATGGTCTCTGTTTAAGAAATAAAAAATTATAAAGCAGAGGCAATGAAATGTAGGATAATGACTACAAATCAGATATGCAGCTTGCAAGGTTAAATATCTTATGTGACAAATAAAAAATTGTTTCATTTTGATTCCCCCCTAATCAAGTGGTGAATTCATTGCAGAATGCAAACTTATGTATGGTATGAACAAAAACATAATCTACCATGCAAAGAACATACAGGAGTTATTTCGAGTAGATAAATTATGAATGAGTGTGATATATATAATTCCATACGTGAAAGATGATTTTGCTTGGAAGGTTATACTGCAAATGAAAATTAGTAGTAATGGTATGAAAATAACCTTAACACATAGATGTAGCTAATCTGAAATCACATAATGTATGACAGGGTCCTTACAGTTCATGGTTCTTCAGACACTGTTATTCCTGTTCAAGATGCATTGGAGTTTGCCAAGATTATACCAATCCACAAGTTACATATCATAGAAGGTGCTGATCATCCATACACTAAGCATCAAGATGAGTTAACCTCAGTTGTCGTGAACTTCATAAAGGAAAACTTGCACCAAGATGGTGGTGCTGATAGCTAGGTATGCTTTTGCCTTTGCTAGCAGTTCAGTGTTATGAATTGAACCTTCTTTTTCTCTCCCCCCCTTTTTTTTATTCCCTGATATCCTTTTTTTTTTTATTCTCTGTAGAGATCTATATGTAAACAGTCTCTCTGTAGACATGATACATGACAGAGCACAATGGCGTAGTTTAATTCATGTAGCCGACCCCACTTAGTGGGACAAGGCTTTGTTGTTGTTGTTGTTGTTAATATCCGTTTTTGTATTGATATAATTCTTGTTGATCTCAACAGTAACAGTTTATGGCCAGCTGAATTTGCTGCTAATGACACATTTTGGCCCCCGGTTGAACCTGCTCATGATGATCTTCTTCTACAAGTGCTGGAGCTCTCATATTTTTTCTGCTTAATCAGTAAATCAATCATAGAGTAAATAATGACTGCAATGGTTATTTGCCTCTGATGTGCATAACACATTTGACAATTACCTCATGGTAAATTAGACCACAACTTCCTATGCTACCACCTATTTTAGCTTTCCTGATGAAAATGATGAAAGCAAAAGCAAAATTGGTTTTTGGATTATATATGGTTATTTGTTGCGTGAACTACTGAACTTAATGTGTTAGCCTTATGCCATTCATTGCTCACAAAGCGTGACATGATTTTTGAATATGCTATGTGATACCTAGACGAAGTTTAATAGTAAATCTGGGAGAAATTTTTACGTTCAAAATATTTTCAAGTAAAACAACCGTAAAAAAAAATCAAGTAAAAGAGAGAGGGAGGAATAAAAAAGGTTCTTTTAGATTAAAAATTATATTAAAAAAAGTTTT
>NC_029785.2:137006711-137017532 GCF_000816755.2 Arachis ipaensis | reverse complement strand
TAATTTGTTTATATTTTTAATATATTAAATATATAAAAAATTAAAATTTTATTATTATTATACTCTTAAAATATAATTTTGGAATATAAGTTAGCAATTTTTTTTTGGAAGTCCCTTAGAACCTGGATGGATTGATTTCGAAGTTAACTTTTCCTATTTATCAGTGGCTTCAAAAAATTTGATCTCATCCAAATAATATAAAGCCGTTTTGACTATACAGTTATTCCAAAGGAATATCTAAATTTGATGGTTCAATGGGAAGTTGTAGCAGTTCCCACGATCTTGGAGCACAGTAATTGCCCAATGTCAAATGTCTTAACAAGTACTACAATCTAAGTGTGGATAAAATATTCTTATAATGAACTTCCTCCAATCAAATATACATTTAGATGTTTTTAGATCATTAAATAAAAACGATCTTATTTGACATATTTAATATTCTAAAAATATCAATGTTATCGTGTAAACACAATTTTTTTAATGATCATTACACAATTAATGCAATCACCATTGTTTTTTTGAAAAAAACGCAAAACAACTCCTCATAATTATCTCGAAAGACAATGAAGTTCTTGACAAAAAAAAAAAACAGATCTTTGACAATTAACTCGAAAAGACAACGAGACTCTTGTACCAAAAAAAAGTCAATATTGTTTTTTTAGTACAGGGGCTAATCAGTCAAAAAAAAATCTGAGGCCAGATTGAGTGTGTTTTTTTTTGAGAACTCGTTGTCCTTTCGAGATAATTATTAGGGGTCAGGTGGGGATATTCACTCTTGTTTTTTTAGATAATCATTCAGGCAGTTAATATAAAAGCTACAATGGGCTATATGAGTTACAAAATGAACATCTCCATACTATCTAGAATAACCATCCGAGTATTAGAGATCTAGAACTCTAATACCATGTCATGATACCACTCATCCCAAAAGCTTCAGCTGATGAAAAAAAGGTAACACTAATGATTATATCTCTAATACTCTCTAAATCTCCATTATACAAATATTTGATTAGCTTCTCATACTTTTCCTTTTACTAATATGGTGTTATGTGATTATTTTTATCAAAATTAAATTCTTATTTATTAATAACAAGATAATTGCCATATTCTAAAATTTTTGGACCCATGCTTACTCTCAATCACAGTAACTCAACTTTTCAAGCCTTTTTAATATATAATCCAGTTTCCAATCTGATATATCCCTAGCAGCAAAGGAAATCCAGAAGATCCCTGAACTTGAACTTGGATTATGGCAGAAGCTGTGGGGCAGAAGAAAGTGATAATTCCAAACAAGCATGGCAATAAATTAGTGGGGATATTGCATGATTCTGGAACCCCTGAGATTGTTATCCTATGCCATGGTCTTCAAGCTTCCAAGGTTACTTTTCTTTCCTCTTATGGAGAACCAACTATTTTGTTATTACTGTTCAAGTGTTATTGGAAATTACTAATTGCGATTCAGTTTTTTGTGACTGTTATCTGCAGGATCATGCTATCATGGTGAACCTTGCTGCTGCACTACAGAATGCTGGAATCAGTGCTTTCCGATTTGATTTTACCGGAAACGGGTATATGAATTCTTTGCTCTCTTTTTTGTTTGTGCATCTTTACACCAAACTAGTAAAGTATACTGTTCTTTCACTTTCACTATTACATTTTGATTTTTTTCCTTATAGGGAAAGTGAAGGATCCTTTGATTTTGCTAACTATTTAGGGGAAATTGAAGATATACATTCTGTAATCCAACATTTTCACAAAGAAAACCGTACGGTTAGCGCGATTATTGGACACAGCAAAGGTTTGTTGAATTGTTGTCTAATTGTTCATATTATAGATGTTCAAGTGAATCCATATCCAGTGGAAGAGAATTTGTTACCTTACATTTACATATTTGTGTCACTGAAACATTAATTTCTGTGTCTTTTCTGAGGTTGTGTTGAATAATCTCTGTAACTTGATGCAGGAGCTAATGAAGTGCTTCTTTATGCTTCGAAGTATCATGACATCAAAACAGTTGTCAACCTCTCAGGGCGATACGCTATGAATGGAGGCCTCGAAGAACGTTTTGGAAAAGACTTCATGGAAAAAATCAGTAAGGAAGGTTTTATCGAGTTGAAGTCGAAGTCAGGTTACTCGCCTTTTCATCCCCATGTTCTTTGATGCTGAGATTGATATAGAATCATGAAACTAACATATTCAGGTTCCTGAGTTTAGATGAGAACATAGCAAATGATGGAAACATAGTTATTCAGTATTATAACAAGATGGCATCTCTTTCTTGCACACACACATTTATTTCATCATAACTATGTCCAGGTAAACACATATATTGTAGGAACTGTTGATTTTCGTTTGACTGAGGAAAGTTTGAAGGAGCGGTTAAACATAAATATGCATGAACAGTGCCAGAAAATTGACAAAGACTGTAGGTTAGTGAAAACCTTTCCCCTATCAAGTAAATGATTCAAGATTCAACAATTTTTTGTTAGATGTGAATGTAAAGCTACTTAGCCGCGTTTATTGCATGGCAGGGTATTAACAGTTCATGGTTCTGCGGACGAAATAATCCCTGTTGGAGATGCATTTGAGTTTGCCAAGATCCTACCTAATCACAAGTTACATATCATAGAAGGTGCAAATCATGTATACACTGATAATCAAGCTGAGTTAGCCTCAGTTGTGGTGAACTTCATAAAGGAAAACAAGAGTGCTGCTAGTTAGGTATCTCTTTTTTGAATTCTGCATAGGAATTTAACTTTTTTGTATTACATTTAATTGGTCCTTTTGGGAAAGCTCACTCTCCTCTCCCATTAGATTTAGTGGTGGATCTACACAAACTGAGCTCCATACTCTATCTACTGAAGGAAGAGAGTAAAAAAAAGAGTAAAAAGTGAATATATGTTTATTTTATCTTAAGAAAACATAGCAGTGCTGCAGTGGTATATAGTTCAACTTTCTTCTCAACCTTAGTTTCTGCAGGTCTCTGATCAAACTTGCCCATGATATAATATTGCCATGTATACTTGGGAATCCTACTTCCTAGCCGAATAAAAGAGGGGAAGCCAAAAAGAGATTAAAGAGAATATGAAAGCAAGATTGGTATCTGTCAAGTTTATTTGCCTTTAATGTATCAACTATCAAGTCAATGTACAAGTATGTTAAGAGACTCCTAGTACTATGCCATGTAGACATTTATCATATGATATTAAATAAGGTTGCGGCATCCTAGTGTCCTGTTTGATTTGGAACACAAGCTGTGTTTAGTTCATGATATAGTTTTTGCTAGATCTTTTTATTTTTTATTTTTATTTTTTAATTGTTACTATTCTATGCTAAAAAGAAGAAATATTAGTAAAGGTAAGAAGAGAAGAGTATAGTGGACAAGGATTTGAAATCCTGACAACTGAACTAATATAAAAAAATACAATGATGTTAGGGGGTACTCCTTTTCCCTTCATTTTTCCTTCTACCTCAATTTTTGATATATTGCTAGGCTAGCTGAGGCTACAAGAGAATTACAATACACAGAATAAAAAAGCAATTTACAGCATAACATTGTGGGATGTGTCTCAGGCATGGCTCAAGTGCTTGAGCTGTCATCTTCATTCTTCATTGATCAGTGGCTTAAGCATTGAATTATTCTTCCTATCAATCAAACATTGCAATGCATTTCTATACAAGGTCAAGTTGCTTGTTTTGATTTTTCTCATCCTCTTCACCACTGTCGTCTTCATTAAAATTAGTCTGTGACTCTTCATTCTAGTTCACCAAATGAAAATAACCGGGGCAAAAATAAGAAAAAAGTGAGTACCATTAACAGTCACTTCCTTAAAGTGCTTATTAACATTGCTATTATTGATCATTATATTACCAATATAAATTACAAGCATTTGGTTGCGGAAGTAAAGTATAAACTATACCTCTTCCAAGTCATCATCAGAAAAAACATGGTTATCCATTGGAGAGTATAGATTTTTGTCGACATCAATCTTCTTTCCATTTTTCATGTCCTCCTGAGACCAGAAACAAAACCATAAGATGGAACTTCTATAGACTATCCAAAATAATTAACAGCAGAATCATGAAAAAGCAAGATAACATCATACCAGTTCAGATTTCAGCAAACCAATTCTCTCCGTCAAGTCGAAGATGTGATGTTTTAGTGCCTGGAAAAAACTAATCAGAAACCTGATGCCACTAAGTAGAAATTAAAGTTAACCCCAAGCCATTGATCTATATTACCTCTCGTCTTTGGAGCTCGATAGATCTGGCCAATGCCTGCCTTCGAGATAATAAAGTCTTGGGCCTCAGAGCTTGTGGACGCAAATAGTTCTTCCCACGATAAACGATGATTATGTAGCCTTTGGTGTCCTTTTCTACAGACACTAGCACCCCACCACTCTCAGCTTCCAAAGATATCGCAATATGCTTAACTTGTGCAAGATTCCTGCCCTTCACAATTATCTTTACCAACTCGCGATACTTCCAGTGTAGATGCATGTTTTCTATGGTGCCAGCGAAAACATCTCGCCTCCCTAAAAGGAAAAAGAAAAATAGTCATGCCTCTAACATTTATTGTATAAGCCGTTAAGCCATAAACAAAAGCAGCTATTCATTGAGTTGTAATATTAATATGCTTACCTAGAACTAAGTATGGCTTCATACTCAGACCAATCTTCCGAAATAAAAATCTCTCTTCATCTATTAGTGTTTCAATATCAGTTGGAAGATCTGCTGGATCAAGATCAGCCTGCACTTTTGCTAGAGCTCTCTCAGCCTTCCTGACTCTTGCTTTAGCCTACAAGCATCGGAAGTTAGATGGATGTGAACAAAACTGTTCTTTCTTTTCTTTTTCTTTTTTTTTGACTTGGTATCTTGTAACTTACCAGAGCTAGTTTCTTCTCGAGGTTTCTGATAAAAGATTCAAGTTTACGCAAGGCAGAATCTCTCATCATATTCTGAACTTCTTCCCTGGTCGGTTCGTGTCCCCAGTTAGTGCTTGCTGCCCTAGTCTCAGCAAGGGTTCCAGCTACTAATGGCACTTGAGATGTTTTGCTTTTTAATCCATTAATAGGCAAAGCACTTTGTCGTGCCTTCTCTTCCTCGTCTTGCTGGAGTATGGACAGTTTCTCTCTCTCAGTCAGTACATGAGTCATTGCAGGAGGCAAGAAGTCATTGCCCCTGTAAAATACAATATATTCCTTATTTCTAGAGAGTAGAGTTCCGCCGGTCAATCTCTGCATGTGTGAAATTATGCAACCACCATAAATCCAAAGTAGGGAGTAGTTATTCACTATGCTAATCGACAAGGAAATTGATAACAAAAAAGGGGGAAACATGTCAACTACCAACTAAACTCTCATAATCTTAAAAGATGAAGCATGATAAATGTTTCAACATAATTAAATTTAAAAAAGTTCTGTTGCCAAATTCCAGGTGTTTGTATGTAATACCCTGAGTTCTTCAGCCATCCTCTCATTACGTGTATGGGGGACACCTCGTTTGATGGCTATCTTCGCAATAGCACATTTTTCCCAAAGCTTCGCCATAGCATTGGCCAGACCTTGCAGTTCTCTGTTTCTACCTGCAGCAGTAAACATATGGTATCATTTGGAAACAGACACTTGCAAAACAAGAATGCAACTGCATAGTTTCTTGCATACCAAGGGCAAAGTGTGGAGCCGTTATTCTTGCAAGCCTACGGAAGTGAGTCATTTCCTCATTGCTTAAAGAACGTTTTACCCGATAAGGAAGTAATCTAAATGGGGTTTTATATCCTGGAACCATGGCAGGTAACAAGTCTGCATCGACAGGTAATGGCTCGCGGCCAGGCCAATCTTTATAGCGTGGACCCAATTCATCTAAGATTTGGTTGAGTTCAGTCAGTTCCATCAATTCCTCTTCAGTCATATGCTTCAAATATTTCGAAGAGACTCGGGTTAATGAGTCTGTTTCTCCAATTGGTTCTTTTTCACTAACTTGACCATCACCTCCACTTCCAACTTGGGCGCTATTCTCCTTAACATGATTTACTTTTGTATAAAATTCAACACAAGGAAGCTTGTAAGTCATTCCTCTATACAACACTATCGAACTGCCAGACCGCCATACCACTAAACCTCCAGTTTTACTCTGATCAATCATGAAGATAATACTGTCATTAAAACAAACACCATTTTGAAAATCTATGATACACTAACTCCAGTTCATGTTGATAAGTAGTTCTAACCTGCTTTCTACATTCATAAATCAATGTATCTGCAAGCAACTTGTTGCACATCAAAACTATTGCTGTTGTTGAAACTATTACTTATTTGAAAATTTATTGTTGTGCTTAACAATTGGGAAAAAAAAAAGGACCATCCAACAAGCAATCAATAAATTGAAAATCAAGGTTGCATCTCCCTGTTAGCAAACAGAAACTAACCTTGTTATCCTAGATAAGCCAGCTACATGGATCAAACATCACTAAACTAAACCATAGGAAGCAAATATTGATGAAAATTGGCATATACCTCAAGAGTGTGATGAGCTCTTTTCATGTTAGCACCAAGAGGACCTTCAAATTTCAACTTGACCACTTCACTATCCCTCCACTTTGCATGAATGGAATCCACTAACTCCCCATTGATGCCGGAAACTCCAACCTCGAACCTCTCAACCATCCTCAATGCTACATTTCTGAGCCTCCTCAGTTCATGCTCCGGTATCAGTCTCTCCGCCAACGCCGTGTTACTTCTCCTTTTCCTCTCTCCTTCACTTGTATCCACTACATTCACACTTCCCATTACAGAATTATTCAAAAGAAACGTTTTTTCTTCTACCCCTCTTCTAACCTCACCGTTATCCACAGAAATTTCCTCTCTTTTGAAAACGGAACCATCAATGCCGCCATTTTCCTTAGCATCAGACTCTGATTCAGACTCAAAACGTGAACTTTTGCGGTTAGTTGCTTGAGCCCAAGGAGATAAACGCTTTGGGAATTGAAAATCCAAAGAGTAACTCGCTGAATTCTTCTGATCACACTCTTCCTCTTCACCTTCATCATCATCATCATCATCTTCTTCTTCTTCTTCATCTTCATCTTCTTCTTCTTCTGCTGATTGTTGTTCTTGCCAGGGGAGCCTTTCTCTCTGGGAACCCAATTTGTGAGACCATTTATCACGAATTTGATCAAAGAAACTTGGTCTCAGGTTGCTCTTCTTCTTCTTCTTCTTCTTAATCTTGTTCTCTGTGTTGTTTGATGCTTCCAAAGGTACCTTAACTGGTAGAGTGTCAACTTGAGCAGTCTGATTGGAACAGCAAATTCGGAACTTGATAGTAGCGTGGCCTTTAGAATGAGATTGAGAAACCAGAAAATGAAGAGAAGAAGAAGAAGAAGAACGAGATAACGCGGAAGAAGAGAGTGAACAACTCGGTGGAACTGCTTGAACTTGGAGCGCCATTGTTAGCTTCCCAGAAAAAACACTCACTCAGGTTTTAGTTTTGAAATGGATAGAATCTTATTTTAATAATTAAAGGCCCAAATCAAAACTATGAAATAACATTGCAACCCGGCCCAAATCAAAACATATTTGGGCCTTGAGGTTACAAGCTATAGGGCGTCAGCCCATTTTACCAAACCAAACATTTTAATGGTTAATTATGGCCTGTTTTCAAAATAAAAAAAGTTATGGCCAGATTCCAATTTGGAGTTTTTTTTTGTACATATATGTAGAGAAGGTAACAGAAGCGCAGATTACCTTGCGCAGAAAAATTTAGAACTAAAACATGGTCTCTATTCTTGGGATAATCCTCCTAAAGATATAGTTAGCATCTTAGTTGACAATGAACAATGGATTATTTTACCCCGACTAATTGAAGAAAAATAGAGAAAATAAAGAGGAAAGAAAATCCTAATAGAAAAAGAGATAGAGTAATCTTAAATTGAAGAAATTTGCGCTTTCAAAAGAGAAAATTGTGTGTTTAGAGTGATGAACAAGAAGGAGAAACAACTAGAGAATAAGATAATAGGTTATCACTAATTATTAACTAGAAGAAGCATAAAATTGAATCAGAAAAGAATAAAAAAAAAAAACACAATTAACTTACCAGGGACAGGAACAAATATGTATAGTTTTGCTAAGCAGTAATTCGTTGCAGATTTTCGTTTTGCACGAAGATTTACTTTTCACTGCACTTGGGGTTCTGGGCGCGCTAGATTTGGGAAGAATGAAAAATTGGGGTAATGGGAGATAATAGTGGGTAGTGGAGCTAGCGAGAAGTGCGAAGGAAAGAGAAATTAGGCAGAATGAGCAAGTAATGGCGCGAATTTCATAAACCGCCGTGGAACGAGCGTGATTGCTGCCGCTGGGTTTGTGCTTCAGAGGCGGTTGTGTTTCACCGCTGATATGTGAAAGTAGGGATTGCAGTGACGGCGTTTCTATTTGACAGGTTCTCCCAAATGATCGCTTAAATTAGGTTTTGTTGTAGTATTTACAGTATAAAAATTAATAATTATGTTACGTTTATACAAAAAAAAATTAACTATCAAATTAGTAATTCATATAAAATATTTGTTAAAATATAAATATATATTAAAAATAAATTAAACAACACGTATATTTATACATAAATATATAATAGTTAATTTGGTGAGTGATTTATTGCGTGAAGATAGCTTTTTTGAAAAATCAAATTCATAAAATAGAATGTTTAATTGAATATATACTTTATAATAAGAAGTCAGGTAGGTAGCTAGAAAATGGGAAAAAGACAAAAATGAAGCAGCCACCATTCTAGAATTAGTGAAAAAGAAAGACATTAAGGTATGGTAATTATGGTTAGATCCTATCTTAACTTGATGTAGCGTCATCAATCATTCTTTTTTATTTCCAACTACTCTTTTAATTTGTCAACATTAGTATAATTAACAGTGTGTGAATATTCGGATTATGTCCTTCATTTTCCACAACAATTAGACATAGATTCGTTAAAACATACTACTATACATCTACATTATTGTAGGCACCACAAAGTCAAAAAGCAAAGAGAGAAAAAAAATTGATGAGAGTAGCTAAATAATTGTGTGTTTCCTAATTGCCTGCAAGCTGGAATAATTAAGCACACCATGGAACATAATTATTATTCATTTTCCTAAATGTGCTGCTCTTGCTCCCCAATGAAGGTCCAAAGGAACACTATCTCCATGTGATTAATCAAATCTTTATCCAATCAATAATACTCGTGGAAGTGTTTATTTGTCTAAAAGTAAAATTAAAGAAAAAATAAATGCTTACTTTTTGGCCAAATCATCAATATGGTTTTGATCATCACCGTTGGAATAAGAAGAAGATTTTGATTGAAAAGATTTTGATCATCAATATCGCCAACTCAAGCACTCGTGGGGCTGTTATTTAACGAATTTTTTTTTAATATTGTATTATTAGAGATAAAATCCTTCGTCATGAACCAAACTGTGTGTTAAACATTACTATAGTCATTTACAAAACGTCAGTAACATTTTATTTTTTTATAATTTAAAATTTTTTTTATTACAAAACGTCATTTGTGCTACTACCACAATGATATAGAACACTAAAATAATAAAATATTTTTGTATTTCATATTAAAATTATTCATATATAAAAATTTTAGCCTAAAAAACTGATATTATTCCCGTGTGAGTTTGACAAATTAAAAGCCCAATTATTGTACTGCCAACGTAGCTACGTTTTGAATTATTTAATTAGCTTGAATAATCGGTTTACACGTTAGTGTATGTATGGACTTTAAAGTATCATTAACCATTTAATATAACTATCATATCTTTTTAACCTTTTCATATTCAAAATAAGAGTGAGCGACAGAATATCGTTTAGTCATATGCTAATTATCATTGTCTAGACTAATGACTACTCAATTAACCATTATAGTACTATGTATGAATTTATGAATGTGAATATGCAATATAATTACTACTATGACAATTTGTTTAATATTACATTAGTTAGTTATATGTGTTAGAGATATAATTATTTATGTATTTTTTTTATTAATTTAAGTGTTTAGGAAAAAGTAGTACCGTAACATTATTTTAAAACTTTTATAATCAATTGTGTTTTCTTCTATCAATTTAAACTTTTGAAATATGTGATTTCATAATTTAGTATCTATTTAAAGTGAAGACGAATGTAGTGTAGCTAATGAAAAAAAAAAAATTTGAGACTTTGTCTTCCCTCAAGTTCACGAGTTGGAGTCAGTACTTGCAGAAATATTTTGATACCTAAATGAGTAAATAGATTATGATAATAAAAATTATATAGAAAAACAATCCACCTCCCTTTTGTATCCAGCTTATTTTTATACATTTATCTCTATCAATGGCTCTCTTGTCATTTATCGCTTGACCACATAGTCGTTTGTATGTTACGTGTTAATTTCTCTAGATTTGTATGATTTTACAGTTCATTTCTATTTATCGTAATACTGAATAAAGTTTTGCAGTATATCATTTTGGGTTTGGATTTTTTATTAGCCCGTTTTATATGCTTGGGCCTTATACAGAACAGAATCAGTTTTTATGCTGAAAAATATAGAGTTCGATTCTTATTGGACTCAAAAAAAAAATAGCACAAGATAAATAAGAAAAAAAAAGCCTATTCAAAAGTTCACAAAATCTAAAAAAGACTTACATAAGTGGTATATTAGAAATATAATCATTTATGTACTCTTTTCTATTAGTTTAAATTTTTTAAAAAAATAATTTCATGACAAACATATGGCAAATAAAAAAAAAAATAATAACTATGTAAAATTTACTCAAACCTTTTAAATAAAGTC
>NC_029785.2:136996263-137006526 GCF_000816755.2 Arachis ipaensis | reverse complement strand
TTATACACATTAGCCACATATTATATTAAGTAATTTAACTAAATTATTTAACGATTGTTAACTTTCATTTTTAGATTAAAATATATTCAAGTAAATAATGATCCAAAAATATACATTATTGCTACGAAGATAAATTATATTACTCTTGAGTTAATAGTCAAAATCGTCCCTGAAAGATATCTTGATCTCCATTTTCGTCCCTAAAAGATAAAATTAATTAAATTCGTCCCCAAAATATAACCACTCTAGTCACGTTCGTCTTTCCATCATCTCCTTCGCTGATGTGGCTAACATACATTCGCTGACATGTCCTATTAACTGCCAGCTTGGCACCAAAACAAAACGATGCATTTTTTATTCAATGGTCTCCAAATCTTGAAACGTCATCGTTTAGTGTCCAAAAGAGAGATTTAAACGTTGCAAAGCCTAACCCCCTCTCATAACAACCATCTCTCTTTGTTTCGCTCCAAAACGTATCGTCTCCCTACAGCTATGCCCTAAGCCTTTCACCTAAACTTTAAATTACCTCATCAACATTCGTTAGTGTTGGTTAACGATTAAAACAGAAAAGTTGTCAATACTGAATGCGGATTTGATCTTGTCCTAGAGCAGTGTTGAGAGTGGAGGAAGCCACCGTGATGGCGAGAGGTAAGGATGAAACTTGTTTGATGATTTTTCAGTTATTCTGTGGTGTGAGATATTCCTAGTGTCGTGCTGTGTGTGTTCCTCTAATTTAAGCTAGGGTTTGGAGTGACCAAGTATTTGTGTGACTGTTCGTTTATCATTTTAGTGTGTGAGAATATCTTGCTTTAACTGGCTTTGTGATGATTTTTAGTCAGAGTGTTTGATTAATGATGGTTCTTTTAGTTTGTTGCATGTTTATTTTGCGTTTAGGGTAAGTTTTTTTATGATTGATTGGTACAAACTGCATTTAGCCGTTGGTGACACATAGAGAATAACTAGTGCAAGTCTTTTTATTAAAGCTATTTCTGTTTTTGTTATTGTAAATGGAGGGTCCTCCCATGACATTTGTATTTTACCATGGTGAGTTGTTTAAAAAATGTGAGGATGGAGAGATGATATATAAATCTGACAATACAGAAGTGTTGATGGGTATTGAAGGAGACACACTTGATGAGTTCTTTGTAAGGGGTTACTATAAGGAGTTGGGATACATTGAAGTTGGAAACTGATGGTGAAAAATTTCTGGAGTTTCCATTTCATCCGAGTTGAAAAAGTTGGTGATAGATGCAGCTTTGCTTGCAATGTGCAAGAATTGTAGGAGGAACCAACATTTGATCAACCTATACATACTTTGAGAATTGCATTTCACAGCCATGTGTAGTGGATAACATGGAGGAGGATGTAGTCATTGTGGAAGCAGAAAGTAGCAAGAAGAAGAAATCTTTCCAAGCTAAGAAGCACCATTCACAACCTGCCAAGATGTCCACTACAATGCACCCTCAACCCAACAAACCAACATCTCAACCCACTAAAATAGCTTCACAGCCCACTAAGCCCAATAAGCCCAATTCTCAACCCATTAAACTAGCATATAAGCCCATCAAGACTACCTCCCATCCCATAAAGACTCCCTTGCAGACCACAAAATTTCACTCTCATCCCACCAAGACCACCTTTCAAGTCAACACAGTTTCACCTCAGCCAAAAACATCATCTAAACCAGCCAAAAACTTAGAAGGTAATAAGAACAAAGGAAATAGCAAAAGATGTATGCTTACAAGATCTATAAGATGTGTAAATGAAGCTCTCATCCAGGAAGAAGATTCTCATTCTTATGACTCATGAAAGTGCTGAAGATAAACTGTATAGACCTCCCAAAATTCTAAGAGACAATCTTTATAGCAATGACATTGACAGCGACATTGAAAAAAGTGCACCAAAAAAGAACAAGAAATTTGGGATCAGAGAAAAGCACAGGTCTCCTAAGTCCAAATTAAAGGATAAAGAAATAGACACCGATGACTCTAGCTATGAGGGTTCTGAAGATGAAGAAAGTTCTGACTCTAGCATGTTTATATTCATACGGTTATTGATTTATTAATTGATTTGGCAAATATTTAGGGTAATTTATGTTTTGAATTTTTTTTTTTTGGCAGATGTAGAAGAGGATGATAATGATCTTGATAGTGCCTTAAATGTTGACTCATGACATTTAGAGAATTCTGGTAAAGAGTTGGATTCTGATGAAGAATCACCAACTGTGTATCCTTAATTTAATGAAAAGACCAAATTTAAAAACCTAAAATTTGAGATTAGTATGATATTTAAGTCGAAAGCTGATTTTAAGCAAGCTACTATGGACTATAAAATTCAGTGGAGTAAAAATATTTTATTTACAAAGAATGATATGGTTAGAGTCAGAGTTGTTTGTAAGATAGAAGATTGTCCATGGGTAGTATATTGTGCATGTAACAAACAAAATGGGTCTTGACAAATTAAAACTCTAGTTAATAATCACACTTGTCCAAGAAGGAAATAATGACCGGGTCTACTTTTGAGACCCATACCCGGCCCTAGACCCGATGAAATCACATCAAATTAGCCCCAAAGTGTTCGGGACCGGGCCGGGTCTTCGGGCCGGGCCGGGTCATGCACACCCCTACCAAGAAGGAGGAAAAATAGAACTGCCACCCAAACTTGGACACTTAATAAACTAGTACCTAAGTTTAGGAAGCATCCAACTATGAAGCATCGAGAAGTTTACGATTGGTTAGTAAGAAAGTGTAATGTGTACTTGCATAGCACATGCATTACTAGGGCGCTAAAAGCTGCTAGAAAAGTGTTGGAGGGTGATGAGATAGCAGAGTATGAATTGGTGTGGGATTATGCTCATGAATTACTGACCTTAGCTGAAGAAGTTAGAAGAATCATCATAAAGAATATAATTGACTATAGGAAGAAGTTGTAGAACTATCAAGGAATTCTCCCTCCTGTTCAACAAAGTAGACTAGAAATAATGACAAGATTGTCTAGCCATTGGACTCCTCAATGGTCTGGTGATGAAAAAGAAGAATTGTACGAAATGCATGGCTGGCCAATCAATATGGTGGTTGATTTGGAAAAGCACACATGCGCTTGTAAGTTTTGGCAACTCACAAGTAACAACTTCAACACTTAATTAATGATATCTTCAATTATGTTAGAAATTTTAATTAATATTTTAATTTATTTTGAAAAGAATGCCATGTATGCAAGCAATATCAGCAATACAGGATAAGAATAGCAAGAAGGCTAAACAGTATTATCATGACTGGTTGAAGATGGAAGCATAAAGGTGAACTTACTGTTTCAACATCAATCCGGTAAAAGGACAGGATTTATAGAAAAAAAAATTCACATCTAGCTCCAGTCTCATCCCCAATTAATCCCAAATCTAGAAGACCGACAAAAAAAAGGAGAAGAGACAAGGATGAATAACCAACTGGATCAAAAATAAAGACGAAGAGAAAGTACAACCCAATCCGATGCATGTACTATAGTGAGATTGGACACATCAAAAGAGATTGTACAAAGAAAAAAGCTATGAATCTTGAGGAACATGCCAGACAGATGCAGTTGCAACTAGTACGTAGTTGTTGTCCCTGCTGCACATGGGGTTGATCTAGAAGTAAGTACTGCCCTTGCTGATGTTGATATTGCTCCAGAAGCAATAGCACCATTACCTGCACTTTCATCACCCATCCAGTCTCTAATAGAGATTGATATCAGCCAATCTGAAAGTATTTCACCAACCCAAGATACACAACAGGTTGTATTATCACTATTAAAACTATAAATAATTTTAGCTTTATTTAATCATCTAACAAATACATTTGGTACTGGATTATGTAGGATCAAATAGTAACTAGGCTACCTAAATTACAAGTCATTAAAGAAAAAGCAAGAGTTAAGTCCTTCCCTAAACTTACTGCAACTGTACCTGTGGTTATTTCTGTTGAGACAATCAAAGGGACAAGTTCTGCAATTGCTAAGAAGCTGGCTAACTTCATGACTTTTGTGTTTACTTCATACTTCAAGCACCCAAAGAAAAATGATAAAAAAAAATTTGATTAGTTAAAAATGTACTGTGGTTAATTGTTTTTTGTATGAAGCTATTTTCTGTTTTTTGTACAGAACAAATGAAGTACCATATTAATATTGTGATTATCTGTAATTTAAAAATTGTATTTATCCCTTTTTTTTGTGTGTAGCCTTCTTTTTAGATTTGTGGTGTCATAAAAATCTTATGAATCAGCTATGATATTTATTTTTCTAAGACAATGTGATCATTAGCCTTCAATGACAAGACAATGCTAAGATTACTTAGTTTGATTACTTATGTTGTTAATGGTTTAATATATCTTATAGCAATGATGACAAAGACTTGTTTGTAATATTTGACAATGTTAATAATTGATAGTTTGCACTTAATCTTACACAACCAACTTTAAACAGCTACTCTCATTCAAGCCATGCAATTTAATAATACACCATTACATTTCAATACATTCTTGCACACAATGTCAATTTACTGAATAACAAAATTGGGTTTACTTAGAAGTACATATCAAACAATAAAGTATCACACTAATTACAACTACTACAAATATAAGAATCATTAACAGTTTCATAACTCTAACTTTAACTTCCAAACTGCCTAATTTCTATGCCATTTTTACCCTCCATCCATCATAGTCACTTTTAACCTCTAAATCAGTTCCTGCATCTTTCTTTGTACCACCCACAGTTCTTGATAATCATCATCATTAACCCGCTTAATGTAATTGTAGTGACTGCCCTTCCGTAATTTTTAAAAGTAGAGAACAAAAAAAATAAAAAAATACCCAACAACAAAAAATAAGATGAAAAATCTTTAACTTTTTTTCAACACCACTCACCTGCTACTTTACATACATGGAACAATCTGTCTGAATTTTATGCTATCCCAAATTTTTTAATCACAGCCTTCAACTCACAAAACATGATTCATCATGAAGTCTTCCTCCTTGTTCGCATTGAAGCGATGGAACCATGACTGTTGTGCGACAGATACAACAAACTACCACCACGACCTCCATTTCCTATTTCCATTCTCGCGGTGAACCAACAATTTCAGGTTCTACCAAAGTCCATGGCCATCTAAGTGTTGACGGTAACTTATTTACAATTAAATTTAGTATTAGGATTCATTCATTTAGGGATTGATTTAAATTGTTCTAACATACTTATCTTGTCAGCAATAAGAAAATATTACTTGACATCTGCCAAGTTAGCAGTTAACGGGACACATCAATAAATATTAATCACCTTAGTAAAACAGATGATAAAAGAACGAACATGACCAAATTGGTTATCTTTTGATTTTGGAGACAAATTTAATTAATTTTATCTTTCGAAAATAAAAATAAAGATCAAAATATTTTTTATGAACGATTTTGACTATTAACTCTAATACTATTTTAATATAGGGATTTAGACGTTATCATATCTGCTAGCAACCTAAAATAATGGTTTATTATATTACACCGCTTGAACACAATTATGCTCCTTGTTAACCTAGGATCTCAATTATTGCTGTAGGGTTGCTCCTATGATCCTGTTCCAAAGGAATACACGACGAAATCACAGAATCCTTAAACTAAACACATACACTCACAACCTATATATTAAGAGCCACCATATATATAGTTCACCGAAAAATAAAATAAAATCCGTGCCAATATGAATTATGATATAGTAGTGATGTTCTCCAATGTTATTGGGAATCGAAAAGTTAATTAAACTACTAGGATAACGTGAGAGACAAAGCTAGAAACAGAGAGAGAGACAGCTGTCTTGTCCTTGTATTCTTGTACCGTTGTACGTATGATTTTGTCAACCTAACGTATCTTATGTTTATGAGCGTGATATGTATGGATATGCCAAAATCATGCAACTTCAAACCCTGCCCCACTTTTATTTAACAAAAAGATAGGATCTAATTAGATTTTAGATATTTACAATATTATGCCCAGCTAATTAATTAAGGCAACTAAATTTTTATTAGGTACCCATCATCATAATAAACATTATTTACTTTTCAGAATAAATTACTATTTGTACTCGTAAAAAATATAGATGCTGACAAATGTATCCAGAATAAAACGACAATTATAACTATAGAAGATAGTTTTCGTGTGCTAAGAGTACCCAGACATTGGTTACACAATTGGTCCGTTAGGGTATTCTTGGCATACAGAAACTATCTTTCGTAGATACAATTATATGGATATATTTGTCAGTGTTTATATCTTTCGTTCATGGATACAAATGGTAATTTATTCTTACTTTTCAATATAATACTATACTATTGTAGGTTATTATTGTTGAAGATTTTTTGTCCAGGTGATAGAATCATTCTTGGATCAAATTGATTTTTTCTTTCTACAAAAACCTTCCATTTATTATCCCCAAAATGGTTTTTCCATTCTTCTTGTGTGCTGTGTTGGGCAAGATATTGCTTCACCTTGATGCCATTATCACTACAAAACTTCAAGATTTCTTTGTTTTCAGCATCAAATTCATTCCATTTATCAAACCCAGTTGAGTGCAAAAATCCCACCGTGTAGAACACATCTTCATCTGGAATTGATGCTGACATCTTATCATCCCACCTGGAATTAATTAATTAATAATTAGTACTTTTAATTAAAAAATATTATTTATACATTAAAATTAGTCATTAAAAATAGACACTGTATATTTATGTATAAATATATATATTGTTTAGTTTATTTTTAATGTATATTTTATATTAATAGTTAATTTTGGTTAATTTTAGTGATTAATTTTAATGTACACGTAACATAGTCAATAAACTTAAAATTTAATTTTTGTACAACCATCTAATTACAAATTCACATCACACCAATATTAAATTGAAATAAAATCTTACAACATTAGTGTATCAAAAATAAATTTAAAATTTAAGAAACGTTAAAATAAGTGTGATTAATTTAATTAGGGCTTACTTGCTTCTGTTCATGGGATAAACCAAGACAGGTCCAGTGGTAATGTTTCTTTTGAAAATGATGCCCCTGAAAACGCCTGAATTAAATTGCATGATTTGAGATTTTGGTATGAACAAATTAAGCCACGGATGAGGAACTTCCCACAACCCTTGTGACTGAAGCCACAACTCTCCACTTCGGACTCTATTCAAGAACTCAACATATGACACATGTTTCTCATAATAAAACCCAGGGATGTTCCCCATTCCTTCTAGCAGTTCTTCAATTTCCTACAAAAAATTAAGCACAAACAATTTATATATATTTTTATTGTTAACAATTTTTAACACTTGGCTAGCTTTACTAAATTGCCATGCATTATCCGAAAAAACCCACATCTTTTGGTTAACATTTTTATAAATCAATGTATCTAAGAATTTAAAGGATAAGTAGTATTTTTGTTTTTTTATTATAATTTAAATAATTTTTGGCATGAAGATATATATTGTACCTTGTTCACATTTTCTTGGGATTGGTGATGATAATAATATTTAGAGAGTTCAAGGCAATAGAGAATTTTGTGTTTGGTTATTAAGGTAGCAATTCTGAGATGATCGGAGAGAGGGAAGAAAGAGGATCTCCAATTATTTATGGGACCTTGGTGCATTAGCAAATTCCCTTCCAAATAATCCAACGCTTTGATTGAGATTAATCGTTCCTGGTCTCTTGTGAAAGCAGAGAAGTCACTATAGAGCAATCTTATCCACTTAACCTGCATGCATGTCCCAACAAAAAAAACTCATCATCACCATTAATCATGATTAATTATTCACCATATCTTCTACTAATTATTAATTAACGTACTAATTAATAATGCATGCATGCGTTTATGAATATACATGCATGGTACTATAATAATGCTTCATTCATGCTGGCCCTTGTCTAAGTAAACTACAAAAATTACCCATTGCTACTTCATGTGTTAGAAGCCTTGAATAATTTTAGAATAAATATATTTGTTTTAATCTATATAGTACTATTTATGATGTAACACATCATTCTTGTGACTTATTCTTGTCTCTCATCACATCAATAGATACATAGGTGCATGCATATTATTTCAAACAATAATGTAAGTGTCTCCAAAATCGGTCGCATACACATTAAAATTAATTAAATAGTATATATTTAAAAAATTTTAATATATAAATAATATTTTTATATTTTAAATTTTAAATATTAATGTATATGTTAAAAAAAATAAATAAATAATAATTTTTTATTTTAAATTTTAAATTTTAAACTCTAAATTTTACTCTTTAAAATTTAGTCCTTAATTCTAAAAGTAACTAAGCCTTTCAAAAAAATAATTAATTAAAAATTAATTCCTACACTTATTCATATACATTATATGTCTTTCACCGGATGACTATTGCACCAATGATGTGAAACGTATGAGCCAACTAACTACCAAGAAAAATATGACACAATGGAATAAGGACAAGAACATTTATTCTTATCCATTAATTATGTTAATTATTACTATGTTGCATTAAGAATATACATACCTAATTATTTCTATAAATTTAATTATAAATTTAATAAAATTATAAGGACTAACAAAATTATTTAATCTTATTTTTATTGATCATTATGAAAAATGTTTTACACCTATATAGTATAGTACATATAAAAAAGAAATTAATTAAAAAAATAAAAACAAAAATCCCCACTTTTCTCATGAGACATATGCATATGAAAGTAATCCTTTAAGCAGGAACGTAATGGTTGAAGAATAGGACAAATCAGCTTGGAATTATTAAGAATTGTTAGAAGAGAAAGCTACAAGACAAAAAGTCCAAGTTATATATTATTGTGTAAAAATAAAGAATTCAATTAGAAATAAAGTTAAGTTTTTCTGTCAATCAATTATAAATTATTTTCTTGAAATTATTTTTAACTTTAAATTTTAAAATTTAAGTTTTAAATCTTAATTTAAAAAAGATAAAATTAAAAATAATTAATATTAATAAATTATTTTTTTTATATTTTTTAAAATGAAAACGTACCTTTGTGGGTGCTGGGTGAAGAGAAATTCTTGCTCTTGTTATAACTCCAAACTGTCCTAAGCCTCCAAGAACCGCGTGAAATAACTCTGAATTCTTTTGCTTAGAGCATGTTATTAAATCTCCCTTTCCTAAAAAAATTCATTAATTAATTAAATAATATAGATAATTGCATGAATGAATCTTATAAGGTGAAGACTCGGGTGAAGTCGACTTCATGTGAAGTTAATATCTAAGAGCTGTTAGACAAAAATATAGTCAAATCAGTCAAATTATCTAACGATTCTCAGATATTAACTTCGCGTAAAGTCGACTGCACCTGAGTTTCCACTATCTTATAATAAACGGTGACATCATGAAAAGAAAAAAACGTTTCATGTTCATATTTCATATTATTTTATATTAATCTGAAAGAAATGGACCGTGTGTAAGACTTGGACTAACATACAAATAAGTCATGAAGTCAAACAAAGAAAAAATAATGGAGGGTATGACCGTGTGAACGTAATTGCTTCTTAATCTAATAACAAGTTAATTAACAACTAAGCTATTCAAGAATTTTGAAAGGGATTGCATCATTCTACCAAATCTCGTACAAATTCAACAACCAATACTTAAAATTAATTATTGAGTGAAGTCTAAAACATGTTTTAAAATAATTATAGTTTAGCTTGACATACATTATGTGTGACGCAATATAATATAGGAACGTACATGTCATTTCACAAGAGAGAGAAAAACTCAAACTATCTTTTTTTTTTAATGATCTCTATAATTAATTTATATAATTTAAAAATTAAAAAATGGATATTGTTTTATATTTCACTTGCTTCCAACATCCATGAAACAGCTATATATTCTCTCAAAAGAAAAAGATGATAAGGGAACACAGACACAAACACAAACACAAATCCTTATGATATATCTTTTTATTATTAGATAAAATTAATGATATTGCCAAAAATATCACTCATATGAGATTATATATTAGAAATTACTAAAGGAAATTAGTATTATAAACTTTTTTTTTCTTACATAGAATATTAGATTATATTAGATGGATGCCACACCTTATTACTTATACATATCCAAAAATGGAGAAGTGTGTATACAAGGATTTGATTGTTAATTAAAGTGCAGAAATTGATAAATTAAAAAAATAAATTATAAATATTTATTCTTAGAAAACTCAATTTTCTCATATA
>NC_029785.2:136994631-136995894 GCF_000816755.2 Arachis ipaensis | reverse complement strand
TTTAAAAAAGATAAAATTAAAAATAAATGATTTTTTTATATTTTTTAAAATGAAAACGTACCTTTGTGGGTGCTGGGTGAAGAGAAATTCTTGCTCTTGTTATAACTCCAAACTGTCCTAAGCCTCCAAGAACCGCGTGAAATAACTCTGAATTCTTTTGCTTAGAGCATGTTATTAAATCTCCCTTTCCTAAAAAAATTCATTAATTAATTAAATAATATAGATAATTGCATGAATGAATCTTATAAGGTGAAGACTCGGGTGAAGTCGACTTCATGTGAAGTTAATATCTAAGAGCTGTTAGACAAAAATATAGTCAAATCAGTCAAATTATCTAACGATTCTCAGATATTAACTTCGCGTAAAGTCGACTGCACCTGAGTTTCCACTATCTTATAATAAACGGTGACATCATGAAAAGAAAAAAACGTTTCATGTTCATATTTCATATTATTTTATATTAATCTGAAAGAAATGGACCGTGTGTAAGACTTGGACTAACATACAAATAAGTCATGAAGTCAAACAAAGAAAAAATAATGGAGGGTATGACCGTGTGAACGTAATTGCTTCTTAATCTAATAACAAGTTAATTAACAACTAAGCTATTCAAGAATTTTGAAAGGGATTGCATCATTCTACCAAATCTCGTACAAATTCAACAACCAATACTTAAAATTAATTATTGAGTGAAGTCTAAAACATGTTTTAAAATAATTATAGTTTAGCTTGACATACATTATGTGTGACGCAATATAATATAGGAACGTACATGTCATTTCACAAGAGAGAGAAAAACTCAAACTATCTTTTTTTTTTAATGATCTCTATAATTAATTTATATAATTTAAAAATTAAAAAATGGATATTGTTTTATATTTCACTTGCTTCCAACATCCATGAAACAGCTATATATTCTCTCAAAAGAAAAAGATGATAAGGGAACACAGACACAAACACAAACACAAATCCTTATGATATATCTTTTTATTATTAGATAAAATTAATGATATTGCCAAAAATATCACTCATATGAGATTATATATTAGAAATTACTAAAGGAAATTAGTATTATAAACTTTTTTTTTCTTACATAGAATATTAGATTATATTAGATGGATGCCACACCTTATTACTTATACATATCCAAAAATGGAGAAGTGTGTATACAAGGATTTGATTGTTAATTAAAGTGCAGAAATTGATAAATTAAAAAAATAAATTATAAATATTTATTCTTAGAAAACTCAATTTTCTCATATA
>NC_029785.2:136992147-136993778 GCF_000816755.2 Arachis ipaensis | reverse complement strand
AAAGCAGAGCATCTCTTGCAGTTGCTTTTACTAGAAGTTAATAGTTAAGAATCGTTAAATTATTTAATATATTTAATTAAATTAAAATTTAATAATTTTTAAGTATTAATTTCATACGAAGACATCTGTACCTAAATTTTCACTAAGAATTAAGGTGAAAACTCAGGTGCAGTCGACTTCATGTGAAAATTGATAGTTGAGAGTTGTTAGATGAAAATTTAGACAAATCAATCAAATAATCTAACGGCTCTTAATTATCAACTTCACGTGAAGTCGACTGTAACTAAATTTTCACCAAGAATTAATCAAGTTAAGTAAAGTAAGTTAATACCAGTAACAACATCCATCTCAAGAACATTGGAGATTTGAGGTCCATATCTGAATGATTGGCCACTAATCCCAGCGTTGGAGAGTGTCCCTCCCACACTCAAATACAAATAATCCGTCCAAGAAATCGGTGCAACTCCATTTTCAACGGTCTCATTCAACACATCGATCCAAAGTTGTTCTCCACCAACATCAACATATTCCCCATACACATCAATACTTATCCCTCCAACTCCCTTCTTCTTTCTCTCCCTCCTCAGGGCGGCCATGTCCACGACTACGCCGTCGCGAGCCATGGCCTGCCCACCCGTAGAGTGGCCCTGTCCTCTCGCGGCTATCGCGAACGGAACAGGGCTACTGTACGACGATTTAATCAAGTTCGCTATGTCGTCCACGGAAGCCGGATGGAACACCATTGCCGGCACTTCGTGGACTATGTTGCCAAAGTCTCTGGAAACCTTCCAGAGACTTTCGGTGTCGTTACGGAGCTTATCGGAAATGTTTTCCACGGCGGAAATCTCTTCCGCCGTCACAATTTTTCCCAAAGTGGTTATGATTATTAGAAGTAGTTTGAAGTATGTTGGAAACTGAAAAGTCTTCTCAGCCATTTTTTTCAAAAGGAAAAATTAAAGATATAATAGAATTTAGTTATTTGTGAAGAAGAAGAAGAAGATTGATGTTTATGGAGGAGTAGTGGGTGGAAGAAGGTGATGGAGGTTGGGGCTATAAATAGAAGGGAATGAATGGAAGAAGGAAGTTGCATGAGAAAGAGATAGAGTTTTGGAAAATCTACGAGTGAAGGAGGGAATCTTTGTCTTTTTAGGGATAATTGAAAACGACGTCGTATTTGTGCAAAGAATTTGGGGCTTCTCCAAAGCCTAAATGTCAAATTTCAAAGATACGATGGAAACATATCATAGATTGTATTTTATTTATTTTTTTCCCCTTAGCTTCCCCTTCCAAAACGTCATGAGCTTTTTCATGTCAAGGCAACCATCAAAAATCACATCATTTCAATGGTAAAAATTTAAATGGAGTCGACTTTACGTTAAATTGATAGCTGAGAGTTGTTAGATGAAAATTTAGTCAAATCAGTCAAATTATCTAACAACTCTCAATTATTAACTTTACATGAAGTTAATTGCACCTTTCCACCAATTTCAATACATCACTCAAAGTTTAAAAAAAAAAAAAACTGCTTAAACCATCTCAGTTTATTTTATTTAATATTTATTTATTATTGGGTATATTAAATAAAGCTAAAAATAATAATTTTTAATTAACAAATATTTTTAAAATTTAAT
>NC_029785.2:136984923-136990981 GCF_000816755.2 Arachis ipaensis | reverse complement strand
AAGTACAAAATTAGCACGAACCAATAATTAATTTTAAATTAATTATTGGTGTATATTTGCATACGTGTTTGTTGTGGTTGTGTATACGTGTTCCTTTTGATTGTGTGTGCATCATCATGATCATGAAGATTTTAATTAACTTAATTAACATTTGAACCCACAGATTTTCTAGCATTTGTTGTGGGCTTTATCATCCCCGGGGTTAAAAAATGGGAGGGAAGGCCGTTTGAGAAGTACAAAATTAGCACGAACCAATAATTAATTTTAAATTAATTATTGGTGTATATTTGCATACGTGTTTGTTGTGGTTGTGTATACGTGTTCCTTTTGATTGTGTGTGCATCATCATGATCATGAAGATTCTGAGAAATTTAATTAACATTTGAACCCACAGATTTTCTAGCATTTGTTGTGGGCTTTATCATCCCCGGGGTTAAAAAATGGGAGGGAATTGAAGTAAGGCCGTTTGATTGTGATCAAATGGTCAATGGTCAACACTGGTCAACTTTAGTCAATTCTTATTATCTTACCCCACCATCATTTTTTTTTATGTGACCATACTAGTTATATTAGGGATGAAGCATAGTCAAAATTAGGTAATTATCAAAAGGATCTCGTCGAGATTTTGTTTTTGGAATTAGGAAGACTTAGTCATTGATGAGTGATCTAATAAGTAACATTATTATTGCAGTCAACTTTTGTGGTTCATGGAAGGGTAAAATCAAATGTGATTAATTGAATGAGACATGAGACCGGATTTTCTTCAGCCCAAGATCTCTGTGTACATTAGCGTTTAGTAGAGAGACAGAGATTGAAAGACTAAGATTGAGAGACAGAGACTAAGAAATAGAGACAGAAATAAATATTAGTATTTTGTTTGGTGCAAAGTGGGAGACAGAAATTAAAACAATAATAAAATTCTAATTTAATTTATACAAAAGATAAAATTGGAATTAATTAATTAAAATAAGGGTATTTTAAGTATAAAATATTATTAAAATTTCAGTTTTTGTTTCTAAAAATTTCAGTCACTGTATCCTCACTTTTTGGAGATATTGAAATACTGAAATTTTAGGAACAGAGACAGAAATTTTAATGCTAATTTCTGAACCAACAAACATGATATTGAGTCTCAGTCTCTCAATCTCAGTACTTCAAAACAAACGCTAATGGAACATGTGTAATCAATGGTAAATTAAAGTTGGGCATGGAAAATATAATTAGAAGTTTAGAACTATATGAATTATGATTAGTTGATTATGCCCACCAATATAATCTAAGCCAAAGAAAATTATGGATCAAATAAGATTCTGTGCCAAGTTTAGATTGGTTATTAAGGTACTAAAGGAGAAGCTTTCGTTTTCATTATTAATTAATAATTAAACGAAAATATTTGGTAACCAAAGAAAATTAGTCAAAAACAGCCATAACTTTCCTTATTTAGCATTTATTAATTGTTGAGACAATTAATGAATGCTAAATAAAGCAAATAAGTTCTGGCTGTATTTTTTGTCTCCCTAGCATTACCCATAATTAAATTAGTTGGCTCTTTAATTTGGGTTTATTATATCTTTACCTAATTGACCAATAATTATATTATATTGTTCTTTGTTCAGCCTTAATTAACTAGATAATCTCGTATAATGTGTGTGTACATATATAATTAATTATCTCAACAAGCACCTGACATGCATTCTATAAAAATAGAGGAAGAAAACAATGCCATGCACACGCAAGAGGTTCAGTGAGCTTGATAATTTTTTTTATGTTACTATTAATAGCAATTTAATTAGGGTCTGGCTTAGCTTCCTGGGATCTCTTAATTAGTTGGTGATGTTCATCGAGTTTATATTTTATACAATTAAATATTATACTTGCTAGAAATATGACCCCAATTAGTACATTGTGTACACAGAATATTTTTGTCAAATAAAAATATTTTATCAATTTTGGCATATCTCTATAGCTTCTTCTAAATAAATTGACGTCTACTTTTCAATGTCTCATATATTTTTTTTTCAAGCTAATTAGTATATGTGTTGTAATTAATAAGGTCCTATAATTAAGCAAGCAAAGTGGCATTCAAAGAACAATCTTTGACCAATAGATCTCACAGGTAGGAGGAGCTATCATCAGAGACCCCCCACCATGCATATTATAGCTCTGTGGAATTAACCATTAACCATATATATTCTACTAATTCTTCCAATTCAAGATTGCAATCTTTGACGATACATGTGCTCCATGCATGACCGACTAATAAATGCATCACTAAGAGGACAGAATAATAATATTAGATGATTATTAAAATTTATTATTTTTTGTTATTAATATTTAAAATATAAAATAAAATATATTATTAAATTGTTAAATTAAAAAAATTAAGTTAATAATAAATACTACAAGACCAATATTTTTAGATGGAAAAAATGGGAGAATCAAATAGTGTTAATTTAAATATAAAAATAAAAAAAATATTGATCACCTATAATTTCTTTTAATGATCAAAGGTGTATATGCATGTTACTTTTTCTTAAGGGATAGTTAACTTATTAGGTTCACTAAATTCTAATTTTGACATTGTATTAGAACTTATACTTATTGGATCAAATGTTATTAGGCTAAATTACTTGTAAATTAGGTGTTTAAGCTCCATTGAGCTAGATAGTTAATTTTATCCTTTTTGAAATTGAATATCTTAGCTTGTAACTTGTTCTATGGCAGCATCATTGGTATCTTGGCATCTTTGACACCAATTTTTGTAGTAAGAGCAGTACCGGGAGTGAAAAAAAATGACCACATACAATGAACTACGTACTTGATTACGTCTGCAGGTCAATACATACTGTAAGGCACTCTAGTCAAGGCAGGGTATCTATATCATCATGCATTCATGCATGCATATATTCCATATTTGATAGCTTCAAAATATAAGAGAAAAAACAACATGCATCATTGGTAATTCAATATGAATATTAATAAATAGTAGGTATACAAAAACATAAAACTAAAAAAATGTGAGAGAATCTGAGAATGCAAAAATACACATTTCTTGGTAGAAAACATTATTGATAAGAAGGGAGATGGTGTATCTCTTTCTCCAAAATGAATAGTTTGATTCCTTGGTGGTTCAGATATGCAGAGGAAGCAACACAATTTTCAGTTGGTAGTTGATGCATGCAACATGGAAGAGCAGTGCCCTGTGTTCAGACTTCAGAGTTTTCAGACTTCAAAGAGAGGCCCCAGTGGAAACTGTTTCTTAGATATTGCATATCTTTTTGGGGATCCAATCTACCCATCAAACCGAGAAAGATCCTTATCACGTGGTCCAAATAATTAAGAACACGAACAATAAATAAAATAAATAATAATCAATTTGGACTGATTTAATGATTAACTTATTAATTAAGAAGACGAATAAATAATAAAGAGCAATGGATCGCTGGTTTTTTGTATTGGATTAGAGACTCGACCATTTTTGCTGTAAAATTATGGGAAATGAGGAAGGGATTGGAGTTTGCATATAACTGCCGCAAAATTTCTGTCGCTATCTGTTGGAATTGTTGTAATGCATGAACAATGAACTTCAAAAAACTGATCGTGGAAGTAGATGTTGCAACAATAGTTTAGAGACTCAACGGAAAAAAGAAATTGAATTTTCATCCCAGTTCTGTAATTAAAGAAGTGAAGGAATGGAAAATGAAAAATTGAAGTATATTTTTTATATAAATTTATAGAAAAGATAATAGATGTACTGATTGTCTAGAAAAAAGAGTTTAAATTTAGATGATGATTTTGTGTTTAAAAATTTATCTCTTTCTAAACTAGTTAGTATTTCCAGTAATAATGAAAGAGGAATTACTTTAGTCCGTTTTGTTTGTATTTAGGTTTTAGATTTCTGAATTTTTAGCCTCATTTTATTATCAATGAAAAGACTTATTTAAGCAAAAAGTATCAGTAATTTGAATCTCACCTTATGTATGCAGTAATTTATTGGTCAACAATAAATCTTTAAATGAAGTTTGTATGTGCAATAAATTAAACTTTGACCTATTGAACTGAAAAATACCGTAAAAAATAAAAAAATTATAGTCTTAGAGTTAAATTAAATAATAACATTTAATAAGAACTAACTCTGCTATATATATATTTTTTTAGAACAGCTGAATATATATAAATTAAATTAACTCTAATAACTATATATTAATTATTTTTATGAAATGAAAAAAATTTATCTAAAATTCGGCCCCTCCATACTAAACTTTCTGATCCGTCTCTGGAAATGACAACGCATAGATAATAAATAGATAACAGCTAAGTCTTACTTGGAGTTTGAGTTAATAGATAGGTTGGTTAATTATTTCCACCTTCTTAATTAAGGTACAATATGAAACAGCTGCAACTATATGTACTATATTCTCTCCATTTTTGACAAAATGAGCACCTCCAACCTCCTCATTTTTCATGTTATATATATTCAACCTATCCGTAATGTGGGGTTGTATTAATTGAAAGTTTGAAACTTAACCAATTAATAAGAAATTTGTGCTAATAGAGAAAGGGCTCTTATTGAATTAAGGACAAGATTTTCTCCCACATATATAGAAGTAGGTCCCACAATTTTCTTTTTAAGTACTTTGCATAAAGATTCTTCTAATTAAGGATTTTATCTGATTGTTACTTTTTAGATAAACAACTATGCAACACATATTTTATTAACGGCTTATTTTTTTCTACTAATTGAAAAATCTAGTAATGTAATCATCAGCGGTGCCTAATTTCACTACCACATGTCTTTGGACACTATGATTAATTATAGTTAGCGTTTGGTAGAAAGACAGAGACAAAAAGATTGAGATTGAGAGACTGAGACTGAGAGACAGAGATTGAAATAAATTTTAATATTCTGTTTGGTGTAAAATAGGAGATAGAAATTGAAACAAAAATAAAACTCTAATTTAATTTGTACAAAGGATAAAATTAAAATTAATTAATTGAAATGAGGGTATTTTAGGTATAAAATATTATTAAAGTTTCAGTCTCTATCTCTAAAAATTTTAGTCCCCTGTGTCCCTACTTTTTTGAGATACTAAAATATTGAAATTTTAGAGACAGAAACAGAAATTTTAGTACCAGTCTTTGAACCAACAAACATGATATTAAGTCTCAGTCTTTCAATCTCTGTCTCAGTACTTCAAAACAAACGTTACCTAATGAACCAAGTAATTTTTTTCAGCTTACGCATTGCAATTGGATAATAATAATATTGACACTAGAAAACTAATTTAATTTACTTGAGTAATTTTTTTATTTTATTCGTTTAAGTAAGTATCGAAAATTTAAATTTTTGTTTTATATAAATAATAATTTATTAATTAATAATAAATTTTTAAATAGATTGAGATTTACGACAAATTAGTTATTGATATGTAGAGATTGGAAAATAACTTAAAATACCAAAATAATATAGGCAGCAAAGATTATATATAAACTAGTAGCCATGATTATGTTTCCTCAGGACAATAGATGCTGATGTATAAAGCGCACGGTACATAATAATAGTGTGTAAAGTGAACTTGTCACTAAATCAAATTGAACATCATATTCATATATAAATTACAAAGAGCATTACGCTTGCTTCCTACTCTATGCAAGTACAGTTATTATACACATATATATATTATTTAATTTAATTTTAATATATATTTTATATTTTAATGTGTATTTTATTTTAATGGTTGATTTTAATATATATCTAATATGGTTAATATTTATTATTACTCAAAAGAGCTTCATCTTTCTATCATAAATGAAGTGTTAGTCTTTTTAATTAAAGCTTTTTAATTCAAGTTTCAATTTCTTTTAAAGGTTTTGCGTTTCTTTTGATTTGGGTTTCTTATTTTATGGAAAAAAAATATTATTTACACACTAAAATTAATTATTAATATCAGTCATCATGTACTTATATATATATAGTTTAGTTCATTTTAATATATATTTTACTCTAATAATTAATTTTAATAGTTAATTTTAGTATATACTAACATAATAGTTGTAT
>NC_029785.2:136981210-136984815 GCF_000816755.2 Arachis ipaensis | reverse complement strand
TCCTTTTGAACTAGGGTTTGTTGTTATTATTATTATGTTTATTTTTTCCTTAGACAAACTTTTGAAACTAGGGTTAATAATAAATAAAGATATTAGATAGATCACATCACATTTTTCGTTCATAGCTACAAACAGAAAGTGAGGAATCGTTTCCATAAAGATATAAATACACAAGCACGAAATTAATTAAAATGATGGATAATATAAGAGCAACTCCAGTAAAATTTTTTGGAATATATATCTTTTATATTATTAAAAATAAAATAATTTATAATCGAAAATTTTATTGAAATTGATAAATAAAATAAAACCAGTGATATTTTATAAATATAGTATCATCTTGATATAAAACTAATAAAATTATTAAAAATAATAAAAAAATTTAATTAAATTAATATAAAAAATTAGAATATTAAATATCACTTTTAGTTTAAGGTCATTATTTATTTATGATATATAGTCTTAACATTACAAATGAATGATTTTATGAGACTTAAAATGAAATTAAACTTAAAATTAGTATTAGAGACATTATAATGTTGCCTTGCATTAAGTTCTAGCTTTGGTATTTTGTTTTGCTTGTTCATTTTATAATGATTATTTATATGATAATGCAATGCCAATGTCGTTAGGGAGCTAATTGAGTATTTGTATAATGTGTACAATGGGCTATTTATTTAGCCTAATATGAGTTAAAAAATAAATATCAAGAGTAAAATATTACTAATTTCTCAAATACAATACACACATACTATCCAGAATAACCATCCGAATACCAGAGATAATAAACATCTGATATTCTACTGAATCGAACATCTCTATACCTCTATTGTACACATTGTATAAATATATAGCTCTCTTAATTCCTTTCCCGTGTGTGGACCTTAACTACTTTTAATCAACAAAAATAGATTAAAAAATGCTATTTGTATACTAAAATCAGCTGTTAAAATCATCCACCAATGTATTTGTATATAAATACATGTGTGGTTTAATTTATTTTCAATGTATATTTGTATTCCAGTATGTATTTTATACTGGTGGCTGGTTTTGGTGGCTATTTTAGTGTACACATAGCATAACTTATTTCTGTATTTGCAGTAATTTTTGGTGTAAAACGAAGATATTTGAGTGTAACACGAACATATTTGGGTGTATTTTAAGAAATTTTGGGTGTATTTTTATTCTAATAAGTTTTGCATAATTCAGAACTCTTTCGATCCTCTTCCTCATCCTCATCTTCTGCTGCTTTTTCTTCTTCATCTTCTTATTTCATATTCTCATAATTCTTTTTGGGAGGAAAAATCAAACAAAGAAGAAAAAAATACGTATTGTTGCAAAATCAAAAGAAGAAGGAGGAGAAACACGACGATAAAGATGAAACACGCGAAGAAAGATGAGGAAAAACACAAAGAAGAAGGAGAAGAAGAAGGAAGAAGAGGAGGAGGAGGAGAAACGCGAAGAAAAAATGACAATTATGGTTTTCATCGAGGAAGAAGAAGAAGAGTCGTTCATAATGGTGAATGATCACTTTGAAAACGTGATGCGCGTGTTAACACGCTTCTGTGGGTGATTGTAATTTCTGTTGAGTTTGGCCCAACTTGTAAGACAAAAAGACTTGTATGTGTAGCATAACTGATTCATTATATTCAATAACGAGATAACTGATGTTGGAGGAGAAAGAGAAAAAGAAAGGAAGAGAAGAAAATCCAATGAAAAAAGAAGGAAGAAGAGAATTAGGAGGAATATATGGTGTTGATGATGACGATAAGAAAAAAGAACGTGCGCACGTTGATTGAAAAATCCGTTAAATTAGGAGGCACGTGAAATTGACGTGCTAGAAGAGGGGCGTCTGGTGTAAAATAAAATATATGGACTTGTATGACTTGTATAGGTAAAAGGCTTGTATGTGGAGAATAATTCATAATGAATATTGATTATTGTTTTTGAATCCAATCAAGTGGTTGAGGTGTGGTTCAATTCAGAAGAAAAAATACAGCATTAGAGGAAATATTTTTCTATATTACAGCAAATTTGGGTGTAACACGAAGATATTTGGGTGTAAAAAGAAGATATTTGGATGTATTTTTATTATGATAAGTTTTGCATAATTTAAAACTCTTCCTGTGTCTCCTCCCCATCTTCTACTGCTGCTTCTTTTTTTTTCATTATCATCATCATCTTCTTCTTCTTTTTTTCTTATTTATCTTTTCTTTTTTATTTTACCTTCTCAAGTTTCATCTTGTTTTACTCTCTTAACTAAAATAAAAATGTTATTTATATTAAAATTAGTCACTATTTAAAATCAGCTGTCAATATATTTATATATAAATATATGTATAGTTTAATTTATTTTTACTATATACATTAATAATTAATTTTAGTGACTGATTTTAATATATATATGTAACATAGTCGTTTAATCAAATACGATACACTTAATAACTTAATTACACGTAACACATGAGAAAGAAAATGGTGGATCTATGTATGTAGCTTGAGCGGTTTGGACCAAGCTATACATATATAAAGTCACTTTCAAACAAATCGATTATTCAAAGATTCTTTGCTGGTTTCATCTAAAATGAGAGATGAATTAATTTAATTAAAGCTAGTAAAGTGCTGGTCCCTTGTTATTTATTTTCATGCGTGATGATTTTGTATGTACATACAGCCAAACTTAATTAAAACCATCACCATCTTCTTCCCTACATTGTTGAACTTATAACAAAACATTACAGCTTGCCTATACTGAAACTCAATCCATGGAGATTGTCGATCAGATATGTGATTCTCTACGATAGGTTCTCGGTTGTAGCTGGTGGGACTCGAACCCGAAACCTTTGAGATGAGGAGGGGGCGGAATGTCGTGTGAGCTATGACTCATTGGCCTTCATAATTTTCTATATAATGAAAGTAAATTTTTTTTTTTTTTTTGTTGCCACGGTATTCCCCAACCCGACAGGTCAAAGACTAATTCGTCGCGGATCTGAGTTCCATTTAAGGGTCTGCCGCTGGCCAATGGATTGGTGCATACACAAATAAAAGTGGATATTAATAAGTGACATTAGGACTTAGGAGTCTTTTTTTCTTAATTGGACCTTTTGTTTTGGTTAATGGACTGGATCTAGTGGGATTAATTTAAGTGGCTCCAAATGGATTTCTTTAATTTTTGTGATGGGCTTTTTCATGGTCAACCAATTGGTTTATATATATTTGGGTATGTGCATATCAAGTATCCAGCCACGGGTGGATCCAGAAAGCAACTAAGTGAGCCCAAATTTTTAAGTACAATACTTGTAAAACATGGGCTTATAAAAAACTAATTACTAAAATAAGGTCCAAGAAGAGTTTTCTAAAGAAAAAAAAACTTATAAACCAATTTAAATTAGTCGAGTAACGGTTAGTTGATTAATTCGTCCGCTTAAGTAAGTGTTGGGGGTTTGAACCTGCCTTGTACATACAACAGTCCATTGGCAAGCGACAGACCTTTAAATGAAACTCATATCTATAACGGATTAGTCATTAGCCTGTCAGGCTAAAAAATACTGCAGATAACAAAAAAAAAACTTATAAATATTGTGTGCTATTAAATTTTATTTAAC